>NW_013665718.1:687675-706311 GCF_000517525.1 Limulus polyphemus | reverse complement strand
CTATTCTGATCTGCCCTTCTCCAGGCTCTGCTACCTTAGTTTCTTTCGAAAGAAGCATAAATTAAAAAAACACGTTAAAATCCTAGGTTCGATTCCCCCGTGGTAGACAAAGCGCAGAGAACACAGTGTGTGGCTTTGCACTATACAACAACTGAATCTTTTGATAAAAATCAGCATAAAGCCCTGCTAACTTTGGAGGCAAACTCGTCTCATCTATTCTGATCTGCCCTTCTCCAGGCTCTGCTAACTTAGTTTCTTTCGCAAGATGCGTAAACTAAAAACTTTAATAACATACAAGTTGTCATTTTCTAGTTATTAATGAAATATATAGATATTTCAAAGATAGCACTTAACATTACGATATCCATGTATATGTAATATATGTAAAAGTCTAATAATCCATTTGATTTCATATGAAACAGAGAAAGCAACATTAACTAGATTTAAGTTTTTTGAGTTACTAAGTTACATTTCCAAGGTCTAACTCTTGAAAGGCCGAATTTAGTTCCAAGTGATCGAACTAGACACTTTCCGTTTTCAAATCTGTGAAGAAATGAATTTTAAGTGCAAATATGAGCCTTCAGGTGTTTCCCATCGTACTGTCACGAGTTCGATAACGAAATCGCAGTCGAAAATTGACATTCTACGATATATTGAGTATTTCAGATACACGACTTTAAGAGAGACAGCCTCAAGCATTCCGAGTTTCCCTGTTCACTTCATCATCACGTGGAGGATGTCTAACTTGCGTTTGACTCATATCAATCTGATAAGAAAATTAAATTAAGCTATTTTACAGATACCAGATATATTTTTATAATATCTATATATCAAATATCATGTCTACCTGAAACAAGTCAAAGTTGTACTTGATTAATACCAATAAGTCGTGGATTCTCACAGAACACAGTCAAATAATGAACACTTAAAGAAAACGGATATATCATTTTCTTAAACTTACTTCCTCACGTAATAAAACATGCATAATGATTCTTGTGTGCACTTCTATCTAATAAAATAATCAAAATATTTATGAGTTGTTAGTTTTTATTTTGGTTTAACCTAAAATCGAGGTAGCAAGGATAGATAAATACGGTTTTATTCGTCTGAAGGAGATCGTGTTGAGAGAATAATAAAATGATAATGAGGTTCCTAAAATCTAATTTTCCAACCTGCTACAGGCCTTTATTGTGCACCTAAATTATCAAAATATTTTATATTAATTCTTATATTTGTTTGTTTGTTTTGAATTTCGCGCAAAGCTACAAGAGGGCTATCTGCGCTAGCTAGCCGTCCCTAAGTTAGCAGTATAAGACTTGAGGGAAGGCAGCTAGTCATCACCACCCACCTCCAACTCTTGGGATACTCTTTTACCAAAGAATAATGGGATTGACCGTCACATTACAACGCCCCCACAGCTGAAAGAGCGAGCATGTTTGATCTGACGGGGATTCGAACCCTCGACCCGCAGATTGCGAGCCAAGCGCCCTAACCACCTGGCCATGCCGAGCCTAGTTCTTATATAATAATGACTTGAATGGTAGGAGGATTAGATCATATTTTTGCCCGCAGATGGGTGAACAAATAAAACTAGCTGCTAACAATATTGCTGAATTATAATTTACACAGAAAATGCTATACAAAATATAGACAATGAACGCCTTGCCTTATGATTATTATTAGACATTTGGGTTTCGAAAACATATCTTGGTCTGAAATGCAGTTTCAATTTACTAATTTATGTGTTTGGTTCAATTCGAATTTATTCCTCATGGTTAAATAATAAAAAAACTACACGACAAGAAACAACAAACATTTAATACTGTACCGTTCTCTCGCCCGACTTTTGTTATGTTCAAATACGTTAAGATGGTCTTTCTTCAAATTCAAAACAATTAAATATTCATTTACTTTTTCACTTAATTTGTTTTAGAGGTTTTCTTATAGAAGCTTATAATTTTTAGACACGTGTCCCATAGTTTGTGTTTTTATTGTGTGAGCATCTATAAAAAGTGTTTACTGGATGTAAATATATAATTTTTTTCTCCAGGTTAAACATCTGTAACAGCATCACATAAAAATAGATTATTACAGTAGTTTGATTCGTTCTTGTTCTCAATGTCAATTTTCTCATGTTTTCTGCATTCTCTCTTATGTATGTTGTTTTTAAAACTCTTTGATTCGTGTATTGAAAGACCTTATAATAATACTTGTCACAAGAATGTGAGTTCATTAAAATCTTTCAAATATCTCCCCAATATAGAAATGTCAACAGTGATAAAAATATAAGTATTGTGTATTGTATTCATTCTTTTGGCGCGAAAGATTTCTAAATGACTATATGGCTAGCATTTTAAGTCCAAATTTGCTAGGACAGTGCGAAACCAGGCTTGGTTTCTTAATATGGCTTTATGTATTGTTTCTTAAAAGCTGTATTAAGTTTAGGCTTAGCAGTGATTTTAATCACTTCTTTGTATCTTCAGATTTCATCATACTCCAGCTGCAATTTCTGCTATTCGCAAATTGTTTGTTAGAATTGATTATAATTATAATTATTTTTCAACCTTCACAGTTTTCCGCTGGATATTAGCCCAAGATGACTCAATCCTAACAGGTTTCCACTGGATATTGGCCCAAGATATTTCAACCCTCACAGGTTTCCACTGGATATTGGTACAAGGTTCAGTCCTCACGGGTTTCCATTGGACGTTGACCCAAGGTAACAAAACTTGCAGTTTGTAAAGTTTCTGTAGTACTGTGTCCTAGTATCTATGCACACTACCATAAATTTAGAGATATTTTTATCTTCCTCTTTAACTCACTTCTGGAATTAAAGAATGCAGCTGTTCAGTACAAAAATTATAATCTAAACACAAACCGTGCAATTAATTACGTACAAAACTCTCAGATTTCAAATACACTCTTACAATCTGCAATTCTATGACTTCCATGACTGTCATAGCAGTAAACACTTTAAGCTGTTAACCTGTACAATCATGTCCGCTACATGTAACAAGAGATTATTGGTTGAACAAGATTGTCATGTAAAACTCAGCTCGAGTATTGTGGAAGAAGTGGTTTTATTTTTCATTTTCCGAAAGTCCTTCAATGATATTTGAGCCTTTTTATCATTCAGTTGCACGTTGTTCTGACCACTAACAATGTTATCATCCAGTTGCACTTTGCTCTGACCACTAACAATGTTTTCATCCAGTTGCACTTTGTTTGTTCTAACCACTAACAATGTTATCATTCAGTTGCACTTTGTTCTAACCACTAACAATGTTATCATTCAGTTGCAATTTGTTCTAACCACTAATAATGATAAAAGAGAAGTAAAAAATGAACAACAGAAATAATTAAGAACATGAGTAATGTGTTTACTTTACGAGATGTTTTAGTGAAACATTAATTAAAAAGAAAGTTACTATTACTTATAATGTTATATCATGGAAAAAGTCTGAGTTAAGAAAAGCATAAAGTATGTTTCAAAAATAAACTATCTATTATTAATAAAATCATGTAATACAAAAGATCTAAAGTGAGAAAAAATCAATCATATTTTTACAATAAAAATAAAAAGCCCGAGCTACGAAAAAGTTTGAACCTGTTTTCAAAATAAACATGCTATTATCTGTATCATCATATCATAGAAAAAGTTACTTAAGGAAAGAATTAAACCTGTCCCCCCCCCCAGTGGCACAGCGCTATGTCTGCGAATTTACAACGCTAGAATCCGGGTTTCGATACCCGTGGTGGGCAGAGCACTGATAGCCCATTATGTAGCTTTGTGCTTAATTACGAACAAACAAACATTAAGTCTGTTTTAAAAATAAACTTGTATTATTTGTATCATGATATCATAGAAAAAGCTACTTAAGTAAAGCATTAAATCTGTTTTAGAAATAAACATACTATTATCAACAGCATCATATCAAAGAAAAGTTACTTAAGTAAAGCATTAAATCTGTTTTAAAAATAAACTTACTATAATTAACAGCATCATATCATAGAAAAAGTTACTTAAGTAAAGCATTAAATCTGTTTTAAAAATAAACTTACTATTATTAACAGCATCATATCGTAGAAAAAGTTACTTAAGTAAAGCATTAAATTTGTTTTAAAAATAAACGTACTATTATCAACATCATCATATCAAAGGTAAAACTCGAATTACGAAAACAACCGTTCGCTATTTTGTTGACTTACTGTATTAAGTTTCAAATCCCCTTCAATAGACGAATCATTACTTGAATATTAGTATTTGATAGGCATTTCTTTATAATAGTGATACACAAGCTAATTTTCGAAATTGGAAGTCATGTTTTAGTAGAATTTAAAATTTACAATTGCTATGTACTCGTATTCTTGAAGAAGCACTCTCATCTGAATGTTCTAAAACTAAAAATCAATCTGCCAATAGTTACCATACCCGTAATCATTAACGAGCAAATCATTTCTCTTCATTATTCGAACTCTGTTTATAATCTATGAACATATCTTACGTTTTTATTATTATTTTTTTCAAAGCAGAAATACGTTGAATCATCATGCTGACTTTCTCTCAGTTATTTTGTATTTTTTTTGCTACAAAACCCTTTTGAGTATCAGTTGTACAATTTGTTCTTCGTAATGTAAGACTCTGAACTTATGTGGTTTGTTTGTTTGAAGTCAAGCACAAAGCTATACAATGGGCTCTGCCCACCACGGGTATCGAAACCCGGTTTTTAGCGTTGTAAGTCCGCAGACATACCGCTGTGCCTGGGGGGGGGCGAAAACTTATGAGGTAGATCTCTATAACAAACAGTCCAAATTCGGTCCTAATATATATATATATATTAAGTAAACAATACATATCTATCTTGTCATCGCTGTCTTATCTTTCCCACGAAATGCCTTTCAACCTGACTCTTGTTTATTGGTATGGATACAACGTTTTTCTGCCTAAAAGTAATTATATTTGTTTGCATCAACATTAATGAAACCTGTAATTACTCGTTTTCTTCTTTATGCTTTCTCTCAAAGAAATAGCAAGTTTGAGAAATGAAGCAACATTAATGAACTAGAAAGTACTTCATAAAACAACTTGTTGTTTACTCAAAATGTTTCTTTATATTCTTTTCTGAATGGGCCGGTCGTAGCTTAGTATTTATAAATGTCATATTGCGAATTCATGGTGTTCCGTATACGTTTGTATATACATATATTACTTAATAAACAAACAAACACCAAAAGGTGCACACGCTCGCAATATGTATATAAATCATGCGTAATTATAATTAATAATTAATATATATATTGTATCACTCAATATAAAATAACTAATTTCTATCATTCCTTTGTATAGTGTTTTTTTTTTCAAGGCTACAAAACTGATAACACGCTGGACTGCAGCTTTTAACATTATTTTACGTAAATTAGTAATAAACAGGAATTTAAAAAAACGTTATTTGAAATAGAACGTGATTTTATTACTTATATATGATCGTTTTCTTCAATTTCTATCCAAGAGTTGCTTATAAAATAGGAAAGTTAACATTATAGCAAATGCTGTGGGCGCAGGAAGTTTGATTTGTTTTGAATTTTACTTGAGGGCTATCTGCGCTAACTGTCTTTAATTTAGCAATAATAGACCACCAACCGCCATCTCAATAGTTGGATTGGACGTCAAATTATAACGCCCCCCACGGTTGAAAGGGCGAGGGTGTTCGTTGACGGGGATTCGAACCGCGGATCGCGAGTCGAGTTCCCAAGCCACAAGATGATCATGCCAGACCTATAATTACTATAATGTCTGTGTATCACTTATCACTACTGTTGTGTCTCTATTTTAATTTCAAATGCGAGGTTTTTATTGGAAATTTATAACAAGATATTTTTCACTACTATTAATCTGGATCAGACCACAAAATACACACTAATCTGAAAAAAAAAACGTAGAAGATTACAGTGACTGTCTACACCAGACAGCCTGATTCCAGTCGCTTTATAAAAACCTGTCCAGAACTCTTTTGGTTTTCTTTACTTCGATCACTCGGCATTAGCAGTTTTCCCTAGTAGAAAACATATTATCTTTCTATTACCACTGTTGATCGACTCTACACATGTCTTTGAACTGTTGGTAAAAAACACAAAAGAATAGTTACTGATAATGACACTCCTGCTCTTACGATGCGAACTGACTAAGCATACCCTTTTGTCTTATATATACTAACATTGATATTACTGCAAACTTACACTTATACGGTTGAAACAATCATCTAGCACACAACCAGGTCAGTTCATATCTAAATCAGTGGAGTATTTAATGATTATACGTGTGTGTGCGTGTAAGAGGAAGTGTTCCAAATAAAGTAGTCTGTCAGTCAGTGGAAAAGAACAATACTAGTTGTTGAATGTTTCGTTGAAAAAGATATGGTCCACCAGTGGCATAGCGGACTTACAACGCTAGAAACCGGTTTTCGATACCCGTAGTGGGCAGAGCACAGATAGCCCATTGTGCAGCTTTGTGCTAAACTACAAACAAACAAACATAAGATATCACTTACTCCGAGTGTAATTATAAACAGGAAAAAAGAGGTAATTTTGTACTTTTAAGTTTTCAAAATGTGGAAAAGTAATTTTTACAGCAGAAAAGAGAAGTTTTTGTCAACCACTTTCTAAAAAAAAATACTTTTTTATACTTCTATCGAGCTCTAACGCCATTGGCGACACGTATAGCGCCTATATATTTGATTCGCGGTGAATTCTCAATCTGTTGACAGAGCAATGCTATCACGGTGAACTCATGTTACCGCTTTTTCCGAGGAAGATTATTCATATAAAAGTATTGCTGAGAAGTAAGAGTTAGTGGTAGGTGTTGTTTACTGGCTGCCTTCCCTCTGGTTTATTCGTATAAAAGTGTTGCTGAGAAGTAAGAGTTAGCGGTAGGTGTTATTTACTGGCTGCCTTCCCTCTGGTTTATTCGTATAAAAGTGTTGCTGAGAAGTAAGAGTTAGCAGTAGGTGTTATTTACTGGCTGCCTTCCCTCTAGTTTATTCGTATAAAATTGTTGCTGAAAAGTAAGAGTTAGCGGTAGGTGTTGTTTACTTACTGCTTTCCCTCTAGTTTATTCGTTTAAAAGTGTTGCTGAAAAGTAAGAGTTAGCGGTAGGTATTTACTGACTGCCTTCCCTCTGTTAAATTAGAGACAACTAGCGCAGAAAGCCCTCGGGTAGGCTTGCGCGAAACTCAAAAACAAACCAAAACCAAACTGAGCAGTAAGAGGCACCGACGAGCTCCCAGAATGTTTCAGCGTTGGGAAAGGGTGTGATACAGAGGGTACACTCTTTCATCAATTCTCTTTAGTATTTATATCAAACATATAAAGGGAAAGGTTAATGACCGATTTGCAAACGGTTCGACAATTGGAAGAAAAAACATAAATGACCAGATATATGTAGACGATACGATATTAATCACAGTATCAGGATATAAACTGCACGGAATGGGTAAACAGAGCCAAGTAAGTAAGTGCTCAAATGCAGAAAGTAATGTAAAGTGTAAAGCAAGAAAATGCTCAACTACATGGAGTAGTGGACAGGGCAAGCAAGTAAGTAAGTGTTCTATAGAAAGTAATGAAAGGGGCAAGTAAGTAAGTGTTCAACTGTACTAAGTAGTGGACAGAGCAAGCAAGTAAACGTTCGACTGTACGAACTAGTGGACAGGGCAAGCAAGTAAGCGCTCACCTGCAGGAAGTAGTGGATAGTGTCAAGAAAATTAGCGTTCAACTCTAGGAAGTTATGGATAGGGTTAAAGCAAGTAAATGCTCAACTGCAGGGTAAGCAATTAAATGGGCAGTGTGGACTATTCCTGATAAAATATAAGTCATGACGGTCGGTAAACCGCAGCAGTGGATTATTATCATAGTTAAAGAAGAGGAACTGGATCAGGTAAACTCCTTCACATAGCTAGGAGCAACAGCAACAGAAAATTGTAATAGTAATGACGGTTGGTAAACCGCAGCAGTGGATTATTATCATAGTTGAAGAAGAGGAGCTGGATCAGGTAGACTCCTTCACATAGCTAGGAGCAACAGCAATAGAAAATTGTAATAGTAATACTTTTCAGGAAATGTATGTTAATTGAACAAATGAAAACATCAAGAGAACCACACAACTCCAGCTCTTGAAAGTCGCATATGGTTCATTATAATACAATTTGGATCTGAGTCGTGGACTTTGAAAAAAACATATATCATACTATTTGAGGCCTGTGACATGTTGTGTTATAGATAATTAGGTAAACCTTCCTGGATAGAAGGACATACATGTTAGAGCAGCTATTTCTAGAAGGTTCGTTGGTTTGTAAGAATAAAATACGAAAGTGAAATTACTTTGGTCACATCTTATAAGATTCGTCTCACTTACTTGAGCAAAATATTATGTTTGGCGGGGTTTCAGGGAGTATTTTAAGAAGACGGCAGAGGGCTAGATGAAACGCCATCAAGTAGTGGATGGGGGTAACTGTAACACAAACAAGAAGAGCCAGAAGTGTGAAAGATACGTGGAGAAGTGTTGTGCATGCAGTCATCTAGCGTTACAAGTGACAATGGCACTTGATTGATTTATATTGCTGAAACATACAGAGCCAAAGAAGACGGTATTTTTGAAGGAGTAAGCCTTCAACGTTTTTCAAGGAAGTTAAAACTCATACAACAAAACTGGAGTATTGTTCTCACCTGCTGAAAACGAAATAAAAATATATGGTTGCGATGGACAACGTCGTTCTTATAAAGTATGGTTACTTTTCAGTAATACATTCGTGAAGGAGTAAAGAAGGCTAAAGCAGCTCAGCAATAAAGAAAAACCACCTCATCCTCTGCTTATCATTACTTATATCACATTTTATTCTAAGTATTCAGTGCGAAGAGCGTTTGTGCGAGAACCATAAGTTCTAGAATCAAAAATCCGAACACGCTAACCAAATAAGCAGCAAAACTCAGAAATTTAACAACTTTTTTCTGACTTTGAAAAGCATCCATGTAAGTCAGAATGTGACACTGTGGTACATTCTACAACAAACATTCTAAATCAAACTAGTCAATCTCAAAAGTAGAAAGTAGCAAATAGCGTTTCATATATGGTAATTATCACATTAGTTATCGGGTGTTAAAATAATAGCATAATATTTATATATGACAAATCCTCAAAAAATATGTGCGTTGCTCTTCTTATGAAAATATATTTTAACTCAATATTCTTAAACTAGTACATTCAGTTATCATCATATGGATCACATCTGGTTTCACTAGTTACCCACCCCCAAGAGGCACAGCGGTAAATCTGCGAACTTATAACGTTAACGACCGGGGTTCGATACCCGTGATGATCACAGCAAAGGTGGCCCATTCTGTAGCTTTGTGCTTAACCGTAAACAAACTCGCTAGTTACTATCCAATAACTGCACTTTCGTGTAATGTCTCTCAGCAACACAGTGTGTGGACGTTAGAACAATGGTTATTAACCTTTGTTTTCCTCATTGAATCCTGCATGTATCAAATACAATCTAACGGACTTCATACCCAGATAGGTTAATGTGCGAAAGCTGATCGTACTTTATGTAAAAGCAGCACTCATATAGATTAGTATGTAAGTTAATCAAATAAAACATTATTTCCATTTATTCGAACATAAAAAAACAACAACAAATTCTAATATAGTATGAAAACTTGATCTTTACAGACTCGCACCAACTTTCAGAATGCTCACGGTCCTCCAGGGATCGGTGGACCACACGTTAAAAACCACAGTGTTAGAGAATCGCTTATTAATAATAATAAAAAAACAGTAATTTTCCATGTAATGTCGCTACAATTTAAACTCATTTTATGAATTGTATTTTATTAACACTTTTTTGTTGTTAGGCTTGTTTTATGTAGTCTTAAATATCACATTTGTTTAGGCCTAAGCCTAGAATTTTCTTATAAATTATTGCCACGAAACAAAAGTGACTCGTGAACAGACACGTCGCGTCTTCCTTGCTTCCGCCTTGTGTTTCATACGTCTTTCTTAGAATATTAAAATACGTTGATTTTTGCCGTTTCGTATGGTAACAGCTCGAAATTAAATTTAAAAAGTTGAATTGAATTTTATGAGTAAGAATTCGAAAATAATGCAGTGTTCTTCTACGTTATTATGTGTGTACTGTTCGTTATGCAATGCACGAAACGAAATTATAGCTTACAAAGTTTTAAATTGAATTGCAAAAGTTATTTTAGAATTGCGAATAAAGTCTACACCGAGCATTATACCGTTAGTAAGTTTAATATAAAATTCTTCGTCATAAATGTGTACTCTTCCAAATTTTTTTGAAGGAAATAGAATTAAATAATGTTCCTCAAACTACTTACTACACGGAATTTTGCATTCGTAAGCTAGTTATAAATATATCTTATTTCTCTCGCAGTTTATTATATAGGTTAGATAATTCCGTTTTTGAGTACGTTCATACGTTGTTAGCATAATTATTTTTGTTTATATAAATACTCTATATATTTACGGAATGTTTTTGCCAGTGGTATACGATGGTTAATACATGTGTGTGTGTGTTTTCTCATAGGAAAGCCACTTCGGGTTATCTGCAGTGTCCACCGAGGGGAATCGAACCCCTGGTTTTAGGGTTATAAATCCGTAGACTTTCCCACCAGATTAAGACATAAACACATAAATATAACGTTGTTTTTATCCTATTTTTTTAAATGTATAATGCATCTTTTCCTATACAGAATTACACGATATCTTCGTCTCATAAAGAAATTTTAGTAATGTTATGAACTCCTACAAATACTATGATTCTGAAAAACTTATGAATCAATAGATTAATATTGTCAAGTGTGTTAGGGGAGGAACGGGACTGGAAGACAAAATCAAGATTTCACTGACATGAACATTATAGAATGTGAATCCGAAACAATGCACTTTTTCAGACAACTATTAAGCTAACCCTATGTCTCAGAATTAAAAAGTCACTTGTAAATTAATGAAACTAATTCTATATAATAAAATGGATAGAAGTACAAAAGAAACTAGAAACTAGAATTCATCGATTTTTCAGTAGAGTACTCTTGTTGTTAACAATATTTTTAGCCGTGAATCAAATTATATCTCGCGGTATGTCTGCAGACTTACACTCCTAGAAACCGGGTTTCGATACACGTGGTGGGCAGAGCATAGATAGCCCATTGTATAGCTTTGTGCTTAACTACATACAAACAAACAAAAAAAGATGACAAATATTTTTCATAAGCGTAAAGTTTAAAAATAATAATCAAATTTATTTTAAACAATAATATTAATGAAACTGATTTTAAAGGAAAATGGAATATGACATTGTTTACTCACTACATAAAAAACAAATATTTGCTTCTGTATTATTTCAATAGTTCCCCCCCCCCCCCAGAAAAATTTTCTTTTCTTTCCTTTTTATTGTTTCTTAATGGGCGGTTATATCGCCTCTAGTTAATGCTTACTATTTTAAAATTTTATCACATATTAATATTAAATCCGATGATACATTGTGTGATCTTTCTGTTAGTGTTGAGACATTTTATATTACATCAATAAGCCTGAAATATCATACGAACAGCTGCTAAATTTGTGCTTTACATTTATGAAGATTTTTAAAAGTTTCAAACTTGAATTTACTCAGAATTCAAAACCATGGTTAGGAATAAAATAAATTACCATACGTTTTGCATTAAATTGTAAATATACTCATGTGATGGATCTTAACTCTGCATAATATCATGCTATGGATCTTAACTCTACATCATCTCATCCTCAACACATGATTAATTTTAATCTGTTTGAAATTTTACTGTAAAAAAACAGCAACAAAAATTCATGTGGCGCCGTCTATATTTATTAGTAGGAAATTTTTGCATTATGTGCATATTTTTTTATGATTTTATTGTTACACAAATGACACCTAATAATCACGACTAGTTACATGTATACAAGACAGAAATTATCTCTGTATACATTATTATGTATACATTCATTTCAACATGAATCTTCGCTGAACGGGATTTCATAGAAGAAAAATTAATAAATGCATTTTAGGCTTATGGAGTGGAAATAAAACTGTATAAAATATTGCTTTAAGTTGTGAAGAACAACATGAATAAGAACTACTAAAACTTTTTTTTTTCTGACACGAGCAGGTGAGGTTAAACCTTCTTTTGCTCATTTTTCTCGTTATCACTGTTCCTGATGTTACTTTCAATTCTGGAATGTAATGAAAGGGGAAAACGGAAAGAATGACTTATGTTACTTGAACATGCAAGCCAACACTCAACGTCAAGATAAGATTTACGATCTCAAAATTTGGCCTTTCAGAAAGAAGCAATTTTGAAATTGACTGGGATTGATGATTTCAGTGTGGTATCTATTTGTGACCTTCTCTCTTTTTCACTATTGATACTTTTGAGCAAATCCAACATATATTTACTCATATCTACAAGGTTGGATCGTATTTTAAAAGTTTTATATCAATGTTGTATAATCATTTGCTAATGAAATATTACTTAAGTCAAGACTAACTATATTCAAATAATAAAAATACTTAAAGAAAAAATACACATGTTGTAGTACATTGTACAAGCAAGCAAACTTATAGCCTAGCGTGTCTATTAAGTACGAAGTTACACAATTGAGTTGTCATAACACTAAAATATAGTGGCGTTGCATGCCGAAAGCTGACAAAGCGCTGAAAACCAGTAGACCTAATATTCGTGATAAAATTTACCTTGTCACGAATATTAGGTATGTAGGTTTACAGTAATTCGCTAGCCTTCCGTATTCAACATCGTTTTGTGCTGCATACATAAATATATTATGTTTTAATTTAGACTTTTGTATTGTTATGTGTCCAATGAGAGATTTGACATCACGTGATGAGCGCGTGAGTAACATGTGAAATTTTTTCCAAAGTTTCAGAACAGTTTGGGTGAGTTAGGTCAGAGTTTGCAAGGGATTTCTGACAGTCATCTAACGAGTAATTAGTGTTTTGTTTCAATTTCTTTACTTTACAAGTAATAAAAAACATTTTGTAAATGCAAAATGATTTAGGGACGGCAATGCCAAAACGAATGCAAACAAGAATATAGGGATGATACAGTTATAAATAGATCATCCTTACATGGCTTTCAATGTTAAAATTTAATATTACACGATGGTTACGATGTCGGTCAATTCGTGAATTTTTTTTTTTTCAGAATGTTGACTATCCAACATGCAAAGTAATTTTGATTATAGGATTAAAAATACTCTTATGCATCAGAACATTTTCAAATTTCACATGCGAAATATTTATAAGCTCCAGATAATTTTCAAATTTAGATAAAAACTGTATATTTTATCTCTTATTTTCATCACTGCACGGATTGGGTCGATTTGACCGACCTCGTAACCACCGTAATAAATTAGGAAATAAGTATAAATTGTGTTTTTTCGATGTTTTTTTACAAATTATAACACGAAAACACAAATTTTTAGTCTAAATAACTTAAATTTCATAACATGATACACTTATTATTTTTATTATATTGACCTTTCAGCCGTGCCTAGCTAACATTATAGAAGTTGCAATGACGTGGCTCAAGTATACTCATGTTACTGTATCCAAGAATATAAAACTGACCCTTACAAATTGACCTGTTATGGTTGTGTTTATAGTACATTATATGCCCCTCAGTGTCACAGCGGTATGTCTGCGGGCTTACAACGCTAGAAACCGGGTTTCGATACCCGTGGTGGGCACAGCACAGATAGCCCTTTGTGTAGCTTTGTGCTTAACTTCAAACAAACAAACAGTAATACATTACATATGCATATACATTATAACTATTTACAAATATGTTCTTAAATTTCAGTTATTTTTCTTAAACATAGACCAGTAAGTAAAAAATTATAGAAAACGATTAACTCCTCTAATGACGAACTTTGTACTCGTTTGCTGTTTCCCGTAAGTTGATCAACCTTATCAAATTTCGTACGTGGAGGATTTGAAACGAAATAAGTTTTTGGGTATTATATATACATTTTAAAATAACCAAAAATAATAAATTACTTTATCAGCACCTCAGAATTCCACTATAATTTATCAAGCTTAGTAACTAAACTGCATTTGGGTCTAAAAAAATATAAAGCTTCTTACCTAACTACTTTGAATCTAGCATAAAAAGAACGAGTTTGCCGCCTGAATACTTCAAAAAGGCTGAGAAAGCCACTAGGGGGAAATGTTGAGCTTTTGATTGGTTATTCACACGTCATACACAGAAGTAGATGTACGTAAGTAAGTCTTTCCAAAAATGGAAAGAGGTGGGCGGAGCCACTGGGTTTGATTCATTAAATGTAGCGATATCTCAGCAAATAGAAAAGATAGGAAGTTCTTATCTTATATTCTAACTTGTCAATATCGGTAATTTCTTCTTGATTCGTAAGAAACTATGGACTTTATATTTGGGAATCACAAACATCTAATTTCAACAAAAGCTGCATTCAACATACCCACCTAACACATAAAAATCAATATTTAGGATTTTTTAATATTTACTTTTAAATTAAGAAATTAACTAAAGTATAATACTAAAATTTGAATTATAATCTACAATTTGATACAAAACTTATTGGAATACATTCATAAAATAGTAGTTCAATAGGATTGAAGTTGAAGATATTTTCAAATAAATCTGTCTGAATTTATATGTTTTTCAGATACATTGTCCATAACACATTTAAGGAAGCTAAAAGAAAGAGAAACGATCCTTCCAAGTTTCCCTTTTGTTAAAGGATAACGAGAGAAACAGATCAATAGACCACGTATGTATTATATGGAAAATGTTGGATATATTCCCAAAACTAAAAGAATAAAATAAAATAAATATGTTAGAGTTCGATTTTGTTGATTGATTGATTGATTCAGATATTCTCGGAAGCTACACAAGAACTATCTGTGCTATCCGTCCATAATTTTTAACTGATAGAATTGAGGGAACGCAGATGGTTAATAACAGCACTCTTAGGTTACTGCAATAGAATAGTGGGATTTTATCGTCACTCTTATAACGCACCGACAACCCTAAAGTGAGGAGCGTTGTTATGATTATCTTTTTCTTTAAAAAAAAAAGAGCAACAAACTTAGAAACCTCAGATCCCTAGCCTGACACGTTAACTAAGCTACGTCGGGCCCATATCCATTTAGATTTTTACCAGAGTTAAAATGGCAGTGACAAAATAATCCTTGATTGCTATAATAAACAATAATTTTTTGAAGCAATATCTCCCATCTTAAAGTTTCTAATGGGTAGCATATCTTCCTACAAGACGGGTTATTATGATATGACTCGCATATTCTGTATAAAATTTTCTAAATATTTTCTATGAACCTGTTTAAGTTTATAAGAGACTGTATAAAAGCTGGTTTTCTTAATGGTGTTATATTGTGACTAATAGAAAACGGAAATGAAAACAGTTTAATTTTGCTTAGTCAGTCAACATTTTTTGTACGGTTGAAACTGTTATGTTTGTACATAAAATTGGAGATAACTTACAATTACAACCTCAGCCGCAATTTGTTGTGGCAAATGTGTGTTTTTGTTTTCTTGTTTAGGTCGTCTCCAGGGATCAGGTTAACAGTTTAAAAATATCAGATGCTTTAGAAAAGAAGAAGGATAAACTTAAGTACATAAAAAAACAAACTTCGTCCACATTTAAAACTTCCAATCAATTCAAAGGTAATAATGTAGCAACAAACTGTGCTTTTAAAGTAAATATAAGCCGGTGGTATACAGTAGGGTGTAATTGAATGTAAAATGAAGAAAAGTTATGATGGTAAAGTCATGAACCTCAGAATCAATCCTATAAAAGGGTCTGGAAGAATATTTTATTAAAGGTTGAGAGCAATTTTTTCTAACATAATTTGAGTCTTTTGATTTCAAAAATGGCTGTTACTAAGATGTGTTTTTGACATTTAGATCCTCAAAGATGCAATTAAATATAGTCCCAAACATTTATCAAAAGTGTGTGCATGAGCTAATCAGTATAATCAAACTTTCTGGCCTAATGTCCACAGTAATGACTTCTTTGTGGTTGTTACAGCAAGATACTCTGAACAGTTAGCTGTGTGCTCAGTAGAAAGAAGCAAACGTAAAAATTATTTTAAATAACGTTCACAGTGATGTCTACACTGTGATTGTTGCGAAAGGGACAACGAGATACTTATTCTATTGATGGCTCACCATAGGAAGATGGCACTTAAGGAGCTTGGAATGAAAACTGGCACATCAAAGAAACCCAAGTAATTTCCTATTCATGCCATTTGGGGGAACTAGAATGTATACCCACTGTTCTACAACCTCTGATACCATTTCATGCTGTTACTAGTTCTTATTGGGCACAGACTTTGGACAGGGTGGCCAGTACTCAGAGAAGGTGACAGCAGAAGAGTATATTTGTAAAAGTTATGACTTGCAATAGGGCCAAAGTACATGCCGTGTTCACATGCTTGCGGTCATTAGAAACTATACCTCAACAAGTTCTCTTTATTTTCACATACAGAAAATTCATTATCAGGAGTTAGTTTGAAATTAGGCCCACTGCCCAGTTTCAGTTCTTCCTCCTCCACATACAATGGGGTGGAAATAGAAGAACGGAGGTGTGGTGCCACCAATCCCAATAGACTGGGTGGAGACAAGATTCTGTGTCTGCACAACAGAGTGCAAAAGTCATATTTGCAGGGCTGCACGACCTGTCTGTACAGAAACATACATACGTCGATAACTGAAACATGCTTAGTGCATAAAGACAGTATTATCAAATAAGTTTATGTATCATAATCAGTAACCCAATAAGATGTTGATTCAATCTGCCACTTTATGCTATAGATTTTGAAATATTACAACATTAACATGTACGCTCAACATGTGAACATTAAAATGTTTACTTAAAGTTAAGTTGTTGTTTTTTTCAAAAAAAACAAGTGTTTTCAGATTAGGCATCGTATTTCTGAGAGTTTATTTCAATGTTGATTATTCTCAAATTCTGAAAGTCATGTAAACATGCTCTTTCATGTTTGCATAACATAATATAATATTTCTAGTACCTATTGCAAATAAGAAATTGAAATTCATTAGATATATAACAGGTTGTGCATGCTATTTGATCATTTGTATTGGATCTTACAGCTCAATTAAAGATCCGAATAAGAACGAAAGAAATACAGATTTACACATCGGCGATTTTCATGTGTGTACTATGTTTGTCCTATAAGATGCTGTTCAAGTTGAAAATACTTAATATCCCAGATGGTGTTTTAATATTTCTTTGTTTGTTTAATTTTAGAGGAAAACCACAATGGGCTATCTGCTGTGTCCACCACTGATTATAGAGGTGTAAGTCTGTGAACATACCGATGTCCCACGGGGGGGGCTTATTTTCATACACTGTGATGTTATTATGTTTGATCCTCATTCGCTGTAATTAAGTGAAAAAGTTCAAAGATAAAGTTTATAATGTTTGGGATAACGTTGCGGCTAAAATATTGGTATATTATATGTCTTGTTCTATCAACACACTGGTTCTAAGATATAACCGAGTTTTCAAAAATTACAGAGTATAATTAGACCATTTTTATATATATGTGTGTGTGTGATGGGAACTTGACCGAGGTTCTGCGTTTACCGAAGAAAAATCGATATCAGAATAATAAAAGCAATTGCATATTTATCACTTATTAAACTCTACAGGAACAGACAAATAATATCGTAGTAATTACAACCATATCCTCAATTTGTAAGTTCATTTGAATGAAACCCGAAAAACAGTGCTGATTTGAACGTGTTGCAGGTTCACTACTTATACGTATTGAAAAATTGGAAATTTGTGTTTGAAAAATTAATATGTAAAATTCCACATCAATTACGCATAAAATGCAAAGGTATTATATTTAAGACTAAGACTAATTGTTGAAAACTTCAGCCGAGTTTTGTGTTAATATTTCACACGAACCCATATCTTAAGATCACTTATAACGTCGTGTTCACTTAACTACAGATATTTTAATAGAGATTTCTCGCACAACGCTCACGCAATCCCGCCTCTTTATGAAGTTATAAATCGACCAAAAATCAAATATAAAAGAACGGAATCTTACATCTATTTTACTTATTTGAAAAACAACACTATTACTGACAGTAAATATTTGAAGATATGGTAGTTTTGATAAGTAAATAAGAAAGAAGACAACCAGGAAAAAACATTTTTTTTAAAATGATAATGATATATTTCTCAATACTTTACAAATATTCAAAAAAAAAAAGAAAAGAGGAGGCAGACAGAGAGAGCCGATAAAGAAACTCTAATTCGTTCACAATTTTATAAAAACAACGAAAAACAAGGTAAGTGCTTACAATTAGTCTATTTTCTTTAACTCAAAGTTTTTAACATACTTAATAATTTGTCTTCTTATTATTAAAAATTAACAAAATACAGAATATTATAAAGTACCGACCTCTATTTCTAAAAGAATAC
This sequence comes from Limulus polyphemus, assembly GCF_000517525.1. NCBI lineage: Eukaryota > Metazoa > Arthropoda > Merostomata > Xiphosura > Limulidae > Limulus > Limulus polyphemus. The sequence continues at coordinate 687,743 of NW_013665718.1, read as the reverse complement.
GACGCCAGTGAATATAATGAAAGTATGTGTTGAGGAGATTTAGTTGGAAAGATGGTTCATGAAGGCAG
>NW_013665718.1:685329-686777 GCF_000517525.1 Limulus polyphemus | reverse complement strand
CTATCTGTGCTCTGCCCACCACGGGTATCGAAACCCGGATTATAGCGTTGTAAGTCCGCAGACATACCGCTGTGCACTGGGAGGCAATACATCTAGATGACCTTAAGAACTTTCATTATGAACTCCAAATCTGAAGATCTACCACTGGAGTGCTAACGTTCTCATAAAGTTTAGGGAGTATACCTGGGCAACAATCTGGTCAAGTGCGGCCCGGTGGTTGTCGTGCAGGACTCTGTATCTGACGTTCCGCTATTCAAGTACCATCATCGCAAAAAGAAATAATATACAAAAAAATCGCGCTTTACACTTTGGGACTGTCAATGAGTTATAAAAGTGATGGTCAAATCTTACTGTTCGGTTAGACAAGAGTAGCCCAAGAGCTAGCGGTGGGTGGTGTTAACTAGTTCCCTTCTCCCTACTTTTTTTGTCGATCAATTCAAAATTAAGGATGGCTAGAACAGATATATCTCGCGCATCTTGGCGCAAAATTCAACAGAGCGAACAAACATGTAACGATTTATTATTACTTCTTGTACTTTGGACCGGGTGTGACCTAGTGGATAGTGTTCTGGGCTGCAGATTGAAAACCGTGCACAATATGTCGCTGAAGATGCTCGGCGAATTTAGCTATGAAGATGTTATAATTGTGACAGTTAATTCCTCTATTCGGTTAAGAGAACCATTCAGACTGTGATTTCAGTTAATTAGTTTCCTCTCCCTCTGGTCAGCCTGACCCTTAAGGATCCTTGACCTTGCCGCTTAGCCAAGGGGTTACGTAAGATTCAGTCCAGGTTCGAAATACTGATGTCAATATTTTATCTCAACTATTCTATCTTATCAATATTTTAATACCTCAGTGTGATGTTTATTTTCAGCTCTTCACTACCTTGAAACTGAAAAAAAAGTGTATGAAGAAACTCAAAGCTAGGGTTAACAAGCTTTCCTTGCTGTACCATATATATATGTAACACATAGGTAGCAAAGTTTTAAAATCAATATGAGTTAAATTAATCAGAAGTATTTTAATGTTTCAGTGTTGCTGGGGTAATATTTTAATAGATAAAACTTCAAAATCATGTTAAGAAATCAGTTTTTATGAATACCATGATTTCTGTAAGAAATACTGTCGCATCCATTATAATAGCGATAGAGATCTCATGTAACATATTAGTTAGAGGGCGGGATATATACACTGAGTGGTCACAAGTAAATAGACACCTAATTTAACTGATTTATGCTAACTAATTTGTGTTCACAGAGCACTATATAAATTAAAATGGTCCGCACACTAATTATCTTGTGCTACAACATGCCTAGAACTCAAGGTTCTCTCTAATTGTCAGATTTTGTTAGAGGAAGGATAGTTGGTCAAGCAGATGGTGGAATAAGTCAGCGGCAAATTTCGCAAAATTTGGAAATCCCGCTTTCGACAGTCAACAGAATCATCG
>NW_013665718.1:671000-684373 GCF_000517525.1 Limulus polyphemus | reverse complement strand
CCCAAAGGATCAATGAACTCCACGAAGCGAAAGTAAGATCTACTAGATATTAATTAAATTATTAATATATCCATTCATATGAATATGACTGAAAATTTTTATTTTTTATGAAAAGGTGGTGTCTATTTACTTGTGACCACGCTGTGTAAAGTAATGAAGAGTATGCTGAGGAATTAGGTACCCTTCCTAAATGACGAAATTTAACATTAAACATAGCGGTATCGTTTGTTGATGATGATCTTCTAACCACTCTTACATTCACTTGATGAGGATTATGGGTGTAATAATCTTTGGTATTATTCCTCTTGCAAAACAAAGAAGTTGTGTAATATGGGTCACTAAAACACTTATCAGGTTTCCACAAACTGTCCTCTTTGAAAAGTGGTTAAGTCACACTTCTTTCACATGTTTCTTGACAACTAACGTCCAATACACATGTTTAAATAATACTGATCATTTGTCGAAGAGGTCATTGGAATAATACATTAATCAGTCAGATGAGGATTTAGTCTATTTAACATATGAGAAAGAATGGGCATATTTTCAAGCAAGTGTTCCTGCTTTTAACCTCTGTATATGTAATATGTTTCAATGAAAAGAGTGTGAGTTGCAAATACTGAGAGACAACCGATGATATTAGTGTTACCAAGTAATACTTTTGTACTCTTCCAAAATTATTGTTGCAGATTACATATACATCTAAAATTTAGGGAAGCAAACAATCAAAACTAACACCACCGATAAGAACAAAAGATATGTATATGCATAGCGATTAAAGAAGGAAAGGTAAGACATGTTATACTTGGAAAGAGTTCATATATTACAAGGGACAGTTTACGGATTTGATTTCAACTGGCTGTTACAATGAAGATGAGAAGGAGGTGCAGAAGACTACCTGCGTGCGGGATATGTGTTCCACGAATGGAGTTAATTTAATATTGTGAAATTATATTGGAAATATATATGTATACAAGGATGGCTTAGATGTTTTAGATTACTTAGCTAGAAACAGAGATTGTCAATGAATTTCATAAGTTCCTCTTTTGTGCTAATCGGATGCTTTTTCTTTAACTTGAAAACTTACGTGCTATGCCTCTAGTAAATATTTTTTATTATTATATTTTAACACGTGCTAATGATAATTATTAATAAAAAATACAACAAATGCAAATAATTATTTTAAGGAGAGACAGTTCGAAGATGTAGGTAAGACCAGAATGGAAAAGTTACAAGCTGTTTGAATAGAAAACCCAAAAGACTACAGGATTCGAAACGATATATTAAAACAATTCTCAATACGCAAATCGGCAACTCACGTGAACAACCAAAACCGATTTTAAGTCACATTGTAATGGCATATATCAGAAATACATTTTGACATTGTTTGGCGTTTCGCAGATAGTGTGATTCCACTGAAATTGACCACTTTGTGAAGAGTATGTAACAGCCCTTTCCGATGTAAAATATTCATACACTTAGATCATAAAGATGTGCTCAAATAAGAGATTTAGAATTTCATAAATTTCATTTAGAATTTCGTAATGACATTAGAAAACAAATGAATATGGATCAACTTAAGGCATTAGGACTATACATAAAAAGATATGCAATAAATCGTATCCCAAAAGGAGTAAAAAAAATTGCGGCGCCTTGCAACAGGTGAGAATTCATGAACACAATAGTCAGTGTAAAAAGGTATCAATGTGCCTTACGGAACAGTATGAAACATAACCAAGAAGGATCTACCTCTGGAAACGAGGCCAATAGGGTATAAGTTCACCAAGATAAGGTTTCCATCCATACCTCCAGTTAAAACATCACATACTTCAAGCAGCTGGGGAATGAAACAGGTATTCATGCTATTCCATGCTATTCCAAAGTTGCCAGACGCAGAGTCTATGGATTTATGTACAATCAGACTGTTAAAACGGGCGCTGGAAACTCTCGTCTTCGTGTATTAGATGGATTATGGAGAGTACATAGGAAGAATTGGCGTGCTTTGAATATGATAGCATCACAATAGAGTCTGTTTCAATGGCAACTACGCTGCAAAGCTATTGTCAAAATGCACGGTCGTCATCAGATAGAGAATGAGTGGACATGGACTGCAACGACATAAATCACGTTGTGTGTGAAGTTGTATATTTGATCGCAAACTCTTCCCACAGTTCTGAAACTAGCAGAACTATTCTTGATGTGTCCAAATCTAATGGTGTAGTCTCCATACAAATAGAATACTAAGGAGGATTGAAGGTCCCCCTGTAGGTTAATCAGATATAATGGAGGTCTAGGAGAAAGATTTCAGAGTAGCAAAACCCGAATATGACATTAAATTGTTACTGACATCCCTTCGGAATCCATTGGATGCAATGTTTGAAACTGTGTTTATGCCTCACTCTCAATTAGGAAGAAGAAACTTGCCACATGCGTTCAGGTACCAAAGGCGGGTGTTTTAACGATTTTTTAGGGGGGTGGGATAGAGACCTCCTTGGGGTATTTATAGAAGTAGCTTGGGATAATATAGACACTTCCTCAATACATTGGGACCCTCTGTGAATCATGAGGGGGTCTTTGAACCTCATAGCTGTTTTAATATACCTTAATTAACGCTCTGTAAAGACTACAAAAAATAATAACAGCAAGCGATGAAAATGGTAAAGAAAAGTAAGAATTATCTTTCATTTTGCTCAAAACCCAGTTTGATATTAAAGTGTCATAACTGCAAGAAAGCATTAAACTCTTTTTCTTATCACAAAATATCACACAGATACCAACATATATATACTTATTTATTTATATGGTAAGTTCGAACTTCAGTATTATAACTAACTAAACTTGAGCCCGAGAATGAAGAACAATGAAACACTTTTTCATGACTGTGTTTATTTCTTTGTTTAAGAGCAAGCTACATAATGGGTTATCTTTCTACAACCTACAGCTAATATAGAAAGATTTGAGTCAATGTACAGCACAGCGTGTTTATAAGAAAATTACATGTTTCAATGTTTTCTTTATTGCAACTAATTATCAAGAAACCCAGTTGTTTTCCAAAGAAAGATATTTCCCCGAGAAAATAAATTATTTCTGGTTAAAAACTTTTACAATTTAACTGATTTTAGTAGCAGCACGGAAACTTTGGAAGAAGTACGCTGTGTGAATCAGTCAGTATCCGAGGGAATTGGTCTAAAAAAAAAAAAGCTTAGGTCACAATTCCAGAGCGTCAATCACGTGTATAAATGGCGTCGAAACAATAAGTAATAATACTTAATTTTTCATTTCTATCCAGAATCGATGATCATTTTTGTTTTCTGAATACAATAATTATACTGTCAATGTTAAAAGGAATTTAAAAACATAGACCACTTTCTCTGTCAGAACGGATAAAATTTGTTCAGTGGTTGCGTGATAGTTCTTCAAAACAGTTATTTCATCTTTAATTCAAAGAAGACAAAGATGTATGATAATAAAACAAGAAACTGCGTGTTTTTTAAGTATTCCTAAGATTGATAAGGGCTCTCACAAGCATAAGGTTGATGATAATGTAGATGTGTGTATGTCATATGAAAAGAAAAAAACATACTGCATACATCAAAATTTACATGAAACATTGGGTAATCCTTTTTCCTATTTTTAGATTAATGTTAAATGTTGAAGAAAACCTACAGCTTATGTTTTTGAGGCTAAAACTTAGATATGAGATTTTAAGATGACATCAATGAATAATCAAGATACGTCTTCTTTAGTTTAACAATGTGGATGTGATAAGAAATAGCTATTTTCGTCTTGTTAACACAGATAAGTAGAGGTGAAGGGAGCAAAAATAAACAGGAGAATGAGTTATCACTTGAATTCTTTAATGTTATTTGTGAAAGTTCTTCTCTAAAACCTCATGACACAATGGAATGTTTAACTTAAATTTCCTTACCGTTATTTGTGACACTTTATGACACAGTGGAATGCTTAACTTAAATTTTCTTAATGTTATTTGTGACACTTTATGACACAGTAGAATGTTTAACTTAAATTATCTTAATGTTATTTGTGATGCTTTATGACACAATAGCATATTTAACTTAAATTTCCTTGATGTTATTTGTGACACTTTATGTCACAATGGAATGTTTAACTTAAATTTTCTTAATGTTATTCGTGACACTTTATGACACAGTGGAATGCTTAACTTAAATTTTCTTAATGTTATTTGTGACACTTTATGACACAGTAGAATGTTTAACTTAAATTATCTTAATGTTATTTGTGATGCTTTATGACACAATAGCATATTTAACTTAAATTTCCTTGATGTTATTTGTGACACTTTATGACACAATGGAATGTTTCACTTAAATTTCCTTGATGTTATTTGTGACACTTTATGACACAATGGAATGTTTCACTTAAATTCCTTTAATATTATTTGTCACACTTTATAACACAATAGAATGTTTAACTCTGTTAAAAGACGATAGTTAAAGGATAATGATTAAGCTTGATTATAAACAACTGTTCAACGTATACGTTTTCTGCGTCACCGCAAATCTTATAATCTCAGAAATAAACCCATAACCTTAAAAATGTGTGTCATGTCCTTTAGAAAAAATAAAATATCTCACTCGTGAATTTCACGTTTTGCTCCAGACATGTGATTAAATATATATTTGTCTTTTGTAGAATTTATTATAGGTTTGTTTTTTAACGATATTATAAAACAAAAAACCTTTTAAGTTCAAGTAAATCTCATAATATAGTTTGACATTCGAAAACAAACAAGGAATTATGCCCGCAAGAGTAACATTTCAAGTCTGATTTGAAGTCGTATATTTATAAAATTCTACATGACTTTTCTTAAAGCCTAAGCTTATTTTTTTAGCGTTAAAGGGGCTATCGGTTTACGCAGTTTAAGAAGGATAGGTCTTATATCTCTTTTCGATGTTTTCGAAAAGGATTAAGATTACCCTAAACGACAAGCTAAACAAAATGTTGATCTGTATTGTTTGTTCTTGTACGTCTTCCCAGAAAAAATCCTTTCTTCGCTTTCTTGAGAAAATAAATAGGCAAGGAATCCGTAACGAGACGCCATTTGCAATTGCTCTGGTTGATTGTGTTTATTTTCTCTTTTGGTTTGCTTTACAGGTACGTTTAGCTATTAACCTTATGTCACATTTGTTTCTTTATATTCTGCCTCCAGTGGCACAACACAGATATTCCATAATGTAGCTTTGTGTATAACTACAAACAAACAAATCTTCCTGATTCTTATGGCATTTTGATCTTAGTGTTATGTCCCAGTATGTAAAAGTTCCGTATTTATATTTTCTTCTTATATTTTAATTGTTGAGATTGATTGTTTTTAATTTTCACCTTTATTATACTTTATGGGTATCATTTAAATAGCAAACTTACCCGTGATTTATATTTCTCTATTTCGTTTCACTTTATTTGTTGTGAAGGTGGCGTCACGATAGGGTTTGTTTCTTTCTTCTTGTTTTTTTAGCACAAAGCTTTGCCCATTGCCTGAAGTCGAAACCAGGATTAGAACATTGTAAGTCCGTAAATTTACCGCTGACATCCGATATGAAACTCTTTCTATAAATAGTTGTTGTTGTAAGATATTTTTATGTTCAAGCTTAATATTTGCAGCTTCGCAAGTCCCATAACTGCAATTTATAGTGAATTGAAACAAAAAGTGAAAATAAAGCATTTTGTGTCAAAAAAGTATTAAAATCATTAAGTAAGATTATGATAATCTAAAACTAATATAAGTAACTTTACAAAGCGAATCTGATATAAAAATCTTTTTTTTAGTGTCATAGAAATGGAAAACCAGCAGGTATCGACATCGCTCCTTTTGTGGATATCTTCCTGAATATCTACATTGATAATGACATAAAATCATTTCCCAATCTTTACAATAAATGCAACATTTTATTACAAAGTAAAAACACTTGCTTGTTATTTCCATGTTATATAGTGTGCCATTTGCTTCTAATAATGCTTTTCAGTTTCTATTTTTCACGTTGCTCCAATGCACCTGTGTTGGTTCCCTATGCATTTTTCCGTTTAAAACAACAGTAGTCAGAGGAGAATAAGATAGGCAATCAAATTATAGCGTTCCTCCATCATTCACTTTGTTTAAAAAAATCTCAACAATGATCTAAACCGCACACAGTAGTAGTCTAGGGAAATTAGAAACTATGCTATAAATAATAAAACTTTTTTTTTTCATATGCCAATGACTGAAATTCTTTGAAGCTAATTTCCTAATATTTTTCTCATTTGACTGCTATGTTCTCAAAATTATGCTTGACAAAAAATATCAAATATGAATGAATTAGAATGGATTTATACAACTTTTGAAAGCATGTCAAGGTGATTTTCCCTTGTTTCTCGCTGTTTTGTAGAACACTCAGTGGACAAGGATTAGAGGTATCTCGATGTATGGGCATGATATTTCTTCAAACTTTACGTACGTGACTCTTCGCATTCATCGGTAATACATCTGCTAATTTTCCCTCCAGTTCTTTAAGAATGAAGACAAAATTAATTAAAGTAAATTTAAATGTTATCGGCCATTTTATCTGTTTTTGATAAAAACTACACTAGCAGGGAGACCACATTACGTGACTCAGCTGACCAACTGAAGAAAGAACGTCCAGCACAATTCCATCTTCAGTCATGGTCAATTAACTACCAACTATACAAACTTCCCTTCTAAAATCGGAAAGAATAATTGACATGCCAAAGTCACAAAATAATTTGTCACGATGGAATATCGACAATCATCAGGGCTTTATTTGTCTTCACCAACTTTAAAAGACTGTCTGGCCCGAGACTTTGACATGGAAATACCACTAGGTATTCGAAAGTGTAATTTGAAAATGTCTCAAACTTACATCTCTTTCTCCAAATTAACAGTTGAATCATGACTATAGTTTCTTACCAATATATGACGTAATTGTTTGTCAAGCTACAGAAGGGTTATCTGCGAGAGCCGTCCCTGATTTTGAACTGATAGGTTAGAGGAAAGGGAGCTAATCAACAGCACCCGCCGCCAACCCTTGGTCTATTCTATTCGAATAGTGGGTTTAGACTGTGAATCTTATAACGCACCCACAGATAGAAAATGAAGGGACCATTTTTGCGGCATCGGGGTGCAAACATGGTATGCTATCTATTAGACTACGCCTGGCCGATATTACAGAATAAATGGGTTTGATTAAACTGAGCTTCCAGCGTTCAACACAGTTCTAGCTGTTTTTATACAGTAATGAGCATTTAATTCAAAGTACATTTATAGAACAAAGCTGGTTGACAACACCCATAAAAGAATGATACACTTAAAAATTACGTTTCTAAAAAAAAAGCTAGTTGACAACACCCATAAAAAATGGAACACTTGGTAATTACATTTCTAAAACAAAACTGGTTGACAACAACGATAAAAGAATGTGAACACTTTGAAATTACATTTCTAAATATATATATATATATATATATAAGAATAATCAGAATATATGATCTCATCCTTTGCATCAATTTTAAGATGTTTGCTTGTTTGATTATACCGGTGAATATTAACAGTAATACTTTAATTTACAAAATTTCCACAGCAACGAGCAATTTAGTTTACAGCTTTGATACGATGACAGTTCACAGTGTCTGTCTGTAGTCTAACTGACAGAACGGGATGTTTTCTCTTTTAATTTATAGTAAAAAACTAATAATTATGACGGAAGCTTTCTTGCTAATTTTCTTGTTATTAAACCAACAAATGACAGGAAGAAAAACTAATTACCGAACTAGAAAACTCGATAACATACGTGTACGCCAAATTTGTTAGAATAACGAAAAAAAAAGTTTAAGATGATGATATAAAAGCTATTCAACACCAACCACCGCCATTTCTTGGTGTACTCTTTTTACCAACGCTGAGTGAGATCTGCCCTAACGACCTAATCATCAGGTCACGCCAGGCTCAATAAAATGAACCTTTACAAAAAAACAGTATATATCATTATTAGTTACTGGTACAACGTACATTTCTATTACATAGTTCTCACTCAACATATTCATCATACTGTTTTTATTTTTATTTTACAATACACATCTAAACATGTGAAGGAAAATGTAAGTAAAACTGGAGTTCACACTGAAGAAAACAAAAAAAAGAGAAAAATACTAGCACAAAATCATGCACATAATGTTCCCCACGTGACAACCAACTCAATCACATAAAGTTACTCTGTTGACGTTAACAATATCAAAAGTATCGTGCCAAATAGTAATACAATGCATAGTGTAATTAAATACGTGTATCATCATGAATGTTTGGTTTTCTACATCATGAGTGGTTTATAGAGTTTTCAGGTGTTTTGGGTCTTTTTTTCATTATTATCCCAAAGAAAAGTTTTAGAGGAATTCTAACTCATACTGTTTAATGGATTTATGAATAGATGGATCATATATGTTAATATTTCTGTCACCTTATTCGTCATTCAGTTTACAAATACAATCATAGTGAATAATATTCAACCATTTAGAGTATTTTTGGTTTTATTTACTAGCTGCTAAACACAGCGTAAAAAATATCTATTTTTTAAGTTACCATAACCATTCTGAAATAGAACACAAAGATCAAAAGGAAGGTCACGATGTTTCGAATACACCTTAATGTTACTTTTGAATTCTTATGCACAGAGGTTTCATGCGCTTCTATGAAAGCATTCTTCCCTTCCATGAATATATTTCAGAGTGCTGCCAGGGAATACAGCCAATGTGTTATTTCATGTAAGAGAGGATAATATATTGCACGAAAAAGCAATAACACTGAATTCGGGACGTGGGAATTACATGTCAATATTCTGACATGAAAAGGCGCTTTTTCTCTAGTTAAATCTATCATAAGTTGAGGTTTCGGAAAAAAGATATTCGCTGTAGCATTTAGCTAAAAATAGTAACCTAACATATAAATAAACACGAACAGAATGCGAATCAAAGGCAGAACTTTTACAATATGAATCAAAGGGGATCCATTATCTGTAATAGAGTTCGAAGTTGTAATTTATTTAACAACTTTTATGACCAAGTTTGCTCAGATGTCTTACAAAAAAAGTCTATAGCCAGTAATTCTATACTCATTAATCTTGTAAATAAATGGAGTTTACCAAAAATATTTTCTGAATGCTAAGTACAATAGATAAATATATTTCCAACTTTTCATGGTATATATTACACTCAAGCCTATTATTCCTATAGATCTCTATTGAATAATTAGTTGAAGATACCAAGGAATACATTTTTCGGTTTATCAATTAACTTAAGACTATGTCCTTGGTATTAAACATGTGCATCTAAGATGTGATGAAGTATTGAACACTTTTACGTGGATAGAACTCATGCATCTTATAGAAGTTTTAATCTGGACTGAATGATGTGGATGTGGATATATTCTAACATATTCCCCTTAAGATAACGCTTTTATCCTCGTAGTATTCCCAGTAGCTCTCCTCTGAACAGTTTCCAATAAGTCAATATAATTAATTATTTCACATACTGCCGCCAATGCACTTGTATATTATGTGACATATATTAACGTATGTGAGCATGTTTATGCACTTGTATATTATGTGACATATATTAACGTATGTGGACATGTTTATGCACTTGTATATTATGTGACATATATTAACGTACGTAGGCATGTTTATGCACTCTTATATTATGTGACATATATTAACGTATGTGAGCATGTTTATGCACTTGTATATTATGTGACATATATTAACGTATGTGGGCATGTTTATGCACTTGTATATTATGTGACATATATTAACGTATGTGGGCATGTTTATGCACTTGTATATTATGTGACATATATTAACGTATGTGGGCATGTTTATGCACTTGTATATTATGTGACATATATTAACGTATGTGGGCATGTTTACCACAATAAGCTCTTTAAAAATAGCTTACGCTATAAGTTTGTAATTTATTTCTAAGTAGTTGGAACAAAACGAAACTTCTCAGTAAGTATTGATTCAGTTGAAACGAAACGAAGTTTTAGTTAACTATCAGCCAAAGAAACAAAACTTTACAGTAACTACTGATTCAGTTGAAACGAAACGAATGTTTTTAGTAAGCTATAGATCCAGTTGAAAAAAAAAAGAGAATTTTGGTAAACTACTAATCCAATGGAATCAAAACGAAACATTTTTATCAAACTATTGATTCACACTAAGCAAATGGAAACTTTTAGAAATCTACTGATTTTATTACGACGAAATAAAAATTTAAGTAAACTACTAATTCTGTACAAAATTCTAGTAAACTCCTGATTCGACTGAAACGAAACTGAACTTCTCAGTAAACCTATGTTCTCAAATTATATGAACATGTGCGAATAAAAATTAGATAGAAATAGCAATTTCACTTGAAATTTAAACAAAGTGTTTGACACCACATGACTTCTGCTAATACATGTTACTTGCTAAGTGATTGTATGAGTAATACTTTTATCAAATTTATGTGAATTTATTAGAATGAAATTTGACTTTCATTATTTAGATTAATTGTTTTTTTTTGAATTTCGCGCAAAGCTACACGAGGGCTATCTGCGCTAGCCGTCCCTAATTTAGCAGTGTAAGACTAGAGGGAAGGCAGCTAGTCATCACCACCCACCGCCAACTCTTGGGCTACTCTTTTACCAACGAATAATGGGATTGTCCGTCACATTACAACGCCCCCACGGCTGAAAGGGCGAGCATGTTTGGTGTGACGGGGTTTCGAACCCGCGACCTTGAGATTGCGAGTCGAGCGCCCTAACAACCTGGCCATGCCGGGCCATTTAGACTAATTGAAACGTAGTTAATAATTTCTGCGAAAAATATTCAATATATTTTCTAGTTTGTGTCTACAATTTAAATATATATATATATATAAGTCAATGATCTGTTGTATGTAGCAGTATTTCAAAATTCTTATTATTTTACCTGAAAGCTAGAAGCATGGACGAATGGGTCTCTTATGTTGAGTGTGTTTGTTTTTAATCTGATATACTTGATTTGATATGATTTTACCGCCGTTTTTCATTAACCTTATTCCGCAATACATTAACGACCGGCTTATGAATACTCGCTTCCTGCACATCGAACTATAGTTAAAGATGGTACATTTTTCATTATTATTTATTTTACATGGATTTTTTTTTAAATCATAAATGTTCAGTGGATGTTTCTCATTTATCAGCTCCATTATTTCTATTAACCTTAACTTATCTTTCTTAATCATTAATCTTTTGTTACACTGTAATTTCATACCTACAGTAATTCGTCAAATACGTGTTATATTTCAGTAAGTTTTTGTTACACGTTACATTACGTTTTTCTAGATAAGTAACTCTTCTATACCTCTAGTTCTACATGGTCAAAAATTGGAGTTACACTAAATTGGCAACATTAGTAATTGTAAAACACTATTCTATAATCTTATTTGAAATATTAACCCAAATATTATTATTATCAATTCATTTAATGTTATTAATTAACTAATAGTTTCACAGAATATTAATTATAATTGTAGTAAAAACAAAAAATCCAAACTCTTTCTTCTTAGGCTTAAAAATCAAAATGAGACAACAATGGCAGCCGTCTTTACCAGATTCTATCGTAGCCAACTATACTAGGACTTTCCAGAGATGGCACTGCTAACTGCTAAATTTTAGCGCCAAATATACACTATTAATGTAGTGTTTTACTGAGGTATTCAGTTAACAAAGATGTAAATATTTTAACCATACTCTTTGCTGAATCACTTTTAAACGGCCCAGCATGGCCAGGTGGTTAAGGCGCTCGACTCGCAATCTGAGGGTCGCGGGTTCGAATCCCCGTTACACCGAACATGCTCGCCCTTTCAGCCGTGGGGCGTTATAATGTGACGGTCAATCCCACTATTCGTTGGTAAAAGAGTAGCCCAAGAGTTGGCGGTGGGTGGTGAGGACTAGCTGCCTTCCCTCTAGTCTTACACTGCTAAATTAGGGACGGCTAGCGCAGATAGCACTCGTGTAGTTTTGCGCGAAAATCAAACATTTCAATGAGTTATACACGTCACCACGAGCCTTTTTAGTAAACGTACATAAATATAACCGCCGAAATTCAGCTGGCAAGGCATTGACTGTTTATATAAGGATATCGACAGCACTGAGTTTTTTTGTACCATTTTTTACTTCATTTAATTATTATTAGTGATAGCGTAGATTGTTTGATATTCGTTATTGTAAATTCGTGAAAACTAAAAAATCACTACTTTTGTGTGTATCAGTAAACTGTAAACCTACATAAATAATCAGTGAACAATTAATCCACTTCTGTGATTTGTAATTAATAATGCTTTGTGGGTAATGACATTTTATGATTGTCTTATAGTGTATATGATATTATGATGATAATTAATCATATTTTCAGTTCTAATGGTCAGGTTTTCAAAATGTACTCTTATAACTAGCTTACACTATCTTTAATATATCTCAGTGATTATTAGTATCAAAATGTCTTCAATAATACATATCTAATACTATGTTAGATTTCGTTACAACGTCAGCTTATTTATATACATAAGTTGTAATTAAATACATTGTTCTGTGTTCTTCTACAAGTAATTGTGAAAATATGATGTGTATTTATCACTATAATCAAGGGTTTTAAAACAAGTAGTATTTACCTTCTGCCTCACAGCTTTGACATTATCCTTAAATTCCATCCTTATGTAAATTATTCAACGCTATTAAACCTTGTATTCATGAATGTTAGCACATTTCTGAAATACGAATATCAATCACAATTCTGAGTCACTTTCTCAGAAGAAGAAGAAAAAAGAGACCATCAGTTCTCGTATAAATTATTAGTGAAAAGGTAAATTAATACACATATTTTAATTATTTGAGTATCGAGTGCCACTAGAGCATGCAATAATTTTAACGGAATGTTTATGTTTATAACATCACTGAAACATCTTACTAAACCATTTCCTGGAACGATAATTTAAAATTACATGAAATAGTAGGAAAAGCGTACGTTTTCTAGGTAATGGTAAAAAAAGATAATGCCGCCAGCAGGAATTGCTAGTTAGAGCGATCGAAATCCATTAATATGCTTTCCAACACTGCTTAGTGTTTGACACATATATATTTTTTTCAACCGATACAAAGAAACTCATTGTTAAATACCAGCTCTAATAAGTTTTGTTTGTTTGTTTGTTTTGGAATTTCGCGCAAAGCTACACGAGGGCTATCTGCGCTAGCCGTCCCTAATTTAGCAGTGTAAGACTAGAGGGAAGGCAGCTAGTCATCACCACCCACCGCCAACTCTTGGGCTACT
>NW_013665718.1:658907-670979 GCF_000517525.1 Limulus polyphemus | reverse complement strand
CTCAGATTGTGAGTCGAGCGCCTTATCCACCTGGCCATGAGCTCTAATAAGACCGGTTAGGTCTCAACAACCAAAGGCTTATCACATTACTTCGTATGTATAATATAATATATATGAGATATTTTTCCTCGTTTGAGAATTTCCGCGCAAAGCTACACAGAGGACTATCTCTTATGGCAGGCCCATGGCTCTAAAGTACGGAACGGGCTGCGAACCGTGAATCTTCGGAAACACAGTCCAAGCAAGCTAACTACTAGGCCACGCCCGGCCCATACTGGATAAAACACTTCATGCTATGCCATAAACAGTTTTGGATATAACGTAAGTTAATGTTATTCATTTATTTACAGCACAAAAAATAGCAATCAATCCAAGAGTAAACGTGTATCCAATTTATCCTGATAAGCACTGCCACTGAGCAAAAACGTTGTCGAACCTGCTTACAACAAGTAAAACATAATGTAATTTCCCTGAAAGCCCCTTAAAGTAGAATTATATAAACAATAAAAGTATTGAGGATTTTTCATCAGGTTTAAGACACTAAGTTTTGTCAGGTTTGACGTTATTCACTAAGCCTCGTTTAAAAAAAAACATAATCAGTGACTTCAAAAAAGTCGACAGCAAAGTTAGTTACTTTATATGTATATAATCTTGTTTGGTATTTCAGCAAGGCAAGGTGTACCTAGAAATAAAGTCAATTTCAAGTAAGATAATTTTGATAAAAAGGGTGAAAAGTCAACTTGTCTCCAGTTAGATATCTTGCCATCAAATATATCGATGTTTCTCCAATAGAACTGACATTTGTTTATTTATTTCAATAAAAAATATCTCTCGTTTTGATAATCTCCACCTTTAAAGCTTCAAAAATTTTTGAATTGTACAAAAGGGTGGGCAAGTCAGATGTAAAACATTACAAGTAATATAAACAGGACATGCAAAATGTTCTTAGGGTGGGCAAGTCAGATATAAAACATTACAAGTAATATAAACAGAAACAGCAAAATGTTCTTAGAATGAGCAGGTCAGATATAAAACATTACAAGTAATATAAACAGGAACAGCAAAATGTTCTTAGGGTGGGCGAGTCAGATATAAAACATTACAAGTAATATAAACAGGAACAACAAAATGTTCTTAGGGTGGGCAAGTCAGATATAAACATTACAAGTAATATAAACAGGAACAACAAAATGTTCTTATGGTGGGCAAGTCAGATATAAAACATTACATGTAATATAAACAGGAACAACAAAATGTTCTTATGGTGGGCAAGTCAGATATAAAACATTACATGTAGTATAAACAGGAACAACAAAATGTTCTTAGGGTGGGCAAGTCAGATATAAAACATTACATGTAATATAAACACTGAATTTAAAATCCTGAAAATATAGCTTCACCGTGTGTTTAGTGTGTATTGGTTTCAAGCAATAATATACATAACTAAAATGTTTCTGCATTTAGCTTTTCTCATATTAAACTAGTTTCTTCAAAAGTTTGTCTACAAGGATCTAAAGCATTTGTTCTGTTATTAAGTGACTAGCTAAATCCGTATATTGTGGTGAAAATATATTTATTTTCGTGTTATAGGTAATTTGGTTTTGTCAGACGTTCCAACCACATTCCAACTCAATTAGAAACAACGTGTAGGCTTTTTTTATCGTGATATTCCAAGTCTGTCTAACACAAAACGCTATCTTGTGGTCTAGCAGAATAAAGCACTAGATGATAAGCTGAAGGAGCTTTAACATAATGTTTCGTAAAACGATATTGTTTAATGTATTAGATCCATTTAAAATAGCTTAATAAAAATAATGATAAAGCTTTTTAAATCCTTCTTCCTAAGTGTATTTTTAGCGAGAGCATGCCCAAGGACAACCTACGAGGAAGAACAATCCTAAAATGTATTTAGATGTATTTAGGATGAATGGCTGTATCTAAGGGATTAGATTTGTTCAGAAGTATTCATCCAATTTCTACAGAAACAAACAATATGCGAAGCTCTAATTCTCTGAAAAAATATCTTGTTTTTAATTTCCATTTTGCCTTTAATGATCTATACATCGATTACCTAGAAATCTGTTGAGTAATTATGTAACGTTATGTTTATAGTTAATTTAGTTCAAAGAAAAAGTAGTCCACGTTTCTATAATATTTATAGCCTCTTAACTGATACTAGAGGAGCAAAAGTCGTGACACCAATTTAACACGTATAGATGCATGAGAATAAAAACAATTAGTTAAAATTGGGGATGAAATCGTCATGTAATACACGCGTAACACGATTTTTCACTTGATTATTTTTTTTCTGTATTTATAAAGCTGTACTTTATATGTGAAATTATCGTAATAATCTCCGACAAATTGATATAATATGATATTTCAAAAGGAAGTATAGCATAGACTTATTAAATGAATGTGGAATTAGAGGCTGTATATTTCTCTTTCATTATTTCTAATGGCCAGGTGGTTAGGGCGCTTGTCTCGCAATCTGAGGGTCGCGGGCTCGAGTCCCCGTTCCACCAAACATGCTCGCCCTTTCAGCAGTGGGGGCGTTATAATGTGACTGTCAATCCCACTATTTGTTGGTAAAAGAGTAGCCCAAGAGTTGGCAGTGGGTGGTGATGACTAGCTGCCTTCCCTCTAGTCTTACACTGCTAAATTAGGGACTGCTAGCGCAGATAGCTCTCGTGGAGCTTTGCGCGAAATTCAAAACAAAACAAACATTATTTCTAAAATCATACTTAGATAGAGGCGTTATTTTACTCATTCAGTCATATTTGCAAAATAAGCCCATGACGTTTATTAAACACTGTATTAGAAGGATTAACTTTTAGCTTAATAAAATCAAAGGTGCAGGTAATTTTTTTCCAATAACTAAGGCGAAGAAGTGATCAAAAGTGTATTATCTTAGATTGTGTTTTTTCACATAATACACTCACTGAAACTATAGGAGCACGGAAAGCAAACACATGGAAAGTTGAACAATTTCGTGTAAGAAGAAGCCATCGAAAATGAAATACCACAATGCTTGGCTAGTTCTTTGAGAGTTTACTATACATAATGTATCCGTGACAAGGAACCTTCTGATCATTTATGGCTCTGCGTGACTTAGTAGTTAGCGTGCCAGAATTTTGTATATGACGATTAATTGTTTTCGACTTGTTGCAGTTAAAACGCGCTTTGTCCGTTAAGGCCGTGGGTGTCCTTAAGGAGCGACAGTCGAATCCTACTGTTTGAACAGAAAAAAGTTCACAAATAGAGAAAGCTGTGTGCAGATAGCCCGTGTGTAGCTTTTTTGCAAAACGCCAAGGCAAACAAACTTCTCAACATTGAATACTTTCTTTTCTTTGCGCTTAGAATCAAAGCGCATAATATACTGCTAAACAAATAATTCGAACATATAACAAACACTGTTTACCGTGAGAGCTCTGCGGAAAGATCTCTCATCGTGTAATAGAACATATACAGCTGATGCTTTACCTAAACCTAGACATGACTACTTTCAAGGTACATTTACGTTATATTTTTTATATTGTGCCCCAGTTGACTTCATGGACTCCACAATTTTCAGTTCTTATTTGATTTATCTTTACTATATTGTGTTCCATTTGACTCCACAATTTTCAGTTATCTTTCCTTATATTCTGTCCCAGTTGACTCCATGGACTCTACAATTTTCAGTTCTTATTTCAGTTATCTTTTCTTATATTCTGTCCCAGTTGACTCCATGGACTCCACAATTTTCAGTTCTTCTCGAAGGACTTAAATAATGGAAGACTACAAAGAAGTGTTATAACAAGACTAGAAATCTATTGTAACGTTTCCTCCTTTGGTATGGTCTAAAAATGGCTCACTCTTTAAGTCTGGCAATAACACTTAAAGAAATTACAGGTTGAAAATATAAAAAAATTACAGTTATCGAAGTGTTTTTTAATAGGCGAAAACTTAGCCATGTGCGAAATAAAATAATGAATTCAGCAATTATTAAGGAACATTATTAGCTTTCTTGTAATATAATCAATCTACATACAAAGATTTGGGAAAATCGACCCAGCTTATAACATACGTAGATCAGTTCTTTATCGAGGATTTTGTGAACATAGAGTTTTGCATGAGTCAAACACCGAACTCTCAAATAAATCGATCCTCTTTCTTCACAACATTGACGTGTGAATGCATCCTTTCATGAATGCAAATTTTGTAAGTAATTTTCCAAACAAAATAAATGTGAATAAATCTATGCTAACATTGTACTTAATAAATTTAATTGCTACGTTGCATTCAGATCATATAAAGTGTATGATGTGGCACATTGGGGTTGTTTTCTGCCGTTCACTTTCAAGTGTAGTTTTCTTACCACATGACGTAGCTCGTTTAATTAGACCATCATATACAGAATTAGGAAAAGGCTTTGATGTCAGTGCTAGAATTCATTAAATGACAAAACGAATTAGACGTGATCTGATTTTCTCTAAGTATATATGAAACAATTAGATACGAAACAGCTCTCACCACCAATTCTTAGACCAGTCCTCCAATGTTAAACTAATAGAGTAGTGAGAAGACAGCTACTAAACAGCACCCACCAACAATTTTTAGACCACTCCTCTCACGTTGAACTAATAGAGTAGTGAGAAGACAGCTACTAAACAGCACCCACCACAAATTTTTAGACCACTCCTCTAATGTTAAACTAATATGGGAAGACAGCTACTAAACAGCATCCACCACCAATCGTTAGACTACTCCTTTAATATTGAACTAATAGAATAGTGGGAAGATAGCTATTAAGCAGCATCCAACACCAAATTTTAGACCACTCCTCTAACGTCGAACTAATAGAGTAGTGAGAAGCACAGCTACTAAACAGCACCCACCAACAATTTTTAGACCACTCCTCTCACGTTGAACTAATAGAGTAGTGAGAAGACAGCTACTAAACAGCACCCACCACAAATTTTTAGACCACTCCTCTAATGTTGAACTAATATGGGAAGACAGCTACTAAACAGCATCCACCACCAATCCTTAGACTACTCCTTTAATATTGAACTAATAGAATAGTGGGAAGATAGCTATTAAACAGCATCCAACACCAATTTTTAGACCACTTGTCCATCTGACCAGTTGTGAGGTTCCATGTTTCTTTTTTTTTTCACTTATCTTTTATTGTGTATAATAACCTACAGGGAACAATGACTGTCATTCTATTTATCTTTTATTGTGTATAATAACCTACAGAGAACAATGACTGTCATTCTATTTATCTTTTATTGTGTAAAATAACCTACAGAGAACAATGACTGTCATTCTATTTATCTTTTATTGTGTAAAATAACCTACAGGGAACAATGACTGTCATTCTATTTATCTTTTATTGTGTATAATAACCTACAGAGAACAATGACTGTCATTCCATTTAACTTATAAGATACCATGATCAATTTGCTTATATAATAACGAATCGTGCTTAAATTAAGATTACAACAATAAAACATCCTGTAATTATGCAAAAAATATATCAATAACTGCATCACTTGGATAATTTCAATAACTCTTCTCACTACCTGTTCTATATCAAACTTCCATTGAGGTAAAATTAAAACGATTCTGTAAATGGCTCACCTAATTAGACATTTCATTTTGTTTTGGACCTATGTACATATAGTGGAACTATCTTACATTAATCACAGAATTAAGAAGTAGGAAAATAACTATTTAATTTCTACTTTATAAATTGATTATGATAGTTCCAATGATATAATTTTTTTTCTTTATATTAATTCTGCATTTTATTTGCAGGTTTCCAAAACTTGCAATGAAATCAGTCGCTGTTTGTTAAAAACGTTCAATATCCAGTGTACATTTTTAATTTTACGATGAAGCCAGCAAGTTTAAAGCATTGTTATATAGCTCCATCTTGCAGTTCGAATGTAAAAAAAAATATATAAATTAGAGCACTGATAGTAATTTCTAAAACACCGTTCTTGACTCGTCTATGATATATATACAGTGCTTTCCAGGCCATTAAACTTTATACAAACTCACTTTATTTATTTTTTTGGCATCACTGGTGCCATGTTTTAAAGGTCTTACCCTTGTGCAAGACTTTAAAAAAGGCAAACAAATTCGAAATTATTTCGTTAGGTAATTATATCATGACTTTTACATATCGCACAAACGAATTTCGCACACAAGTTTATCGCAGGCTAACTATCTATTTATCATTATAATCACTTCTAATATAAACAAATTAAATAAGGTTCACGATATGCAGAGCCAGAGAAAAGGGGAGTGGGAATGGGTGCAATTATCCAAAGGCCCCCATTGGGGGGGGCGCAAATAGTATTGAATTGTTTGCTGTTAAGCACAAAGCTACACAATGGGGTATCTGTGCTTTACCCACCACGGGTATCGGAACCCGGTTTTTAGCGTTGTAAGTCCGCAGACATACCGCTGGGCCACTGAGGGGGGGGGGGGGAATAGCATTTAATTGTTTTTGGCTTATTTAGGAAGTTCAGTTCTGAGGGTTCTGAACCCAAAGTCCTTAATCCGGCTCTGACGGCATGTCATAGTGTTTGAATTTATCGTGTATTCAAGCAAACAGTCCTTATTATTATTAAGGCATTAATTTTTCAGAGCCTTAATTTCTACTGCAAAATACATATTACTAGTGAACAGTAAATAATTTTAAAAAAGACACCAAATTTTAGTGCTTTTGACATATAACCCTGTTTTTCCTTAGTTCAACATAAATTTGGGTACGTAATAATGATCACATTGAATTTTTTTTTTCTACTTTGAATTTATACAAGGATGTAAGCAAACCCGATTCGATCATTATGATTAACTATCGTTCAAATTGCAAGCTTTGGTTTGCAGAATTTAACAAAAAGAAAGAAAACATCTCCCAATAATAATACCCTTTAAAGTTACGATATGTTTTATTTTTGCAGTGTCGAAGGCGAGTTGGTGTAGTATCCGGGGCAACGACACTAATGTGACGAAAGATACAGCCTTTCTTCTATTAAAGAAGCAGTAAAGAATTCGCCAGCTACTGTAATAATATGTTGTATTTCATTGTTTGTTATATTCAGTACAAAAGCTGTTTGCTAGCAGAATCTTGTTTTATACTTTATATTTTCTTAGTATCATTTCGAACGGAATCCACCATGAATTTCGATAAGTACATAATTCGGGAAAAACAACACATGTCCTGAAGCAAAGTAATTTTTTAACAAAACTTACCACGAGTTTCGACAGTACATATTTCGAAGAATACAACACAAATTGGATGTGTCAGAATGAAAACTTATAACAGACAGTTCTTCCCATCCTCAATTATTTTATCCAAGCGATAAGACTGAGAACAACATAATAAGTTATTCTGTTAATTTTTGCAGTATTTTATAAAGGTATCCTTAAGGCTCCGCTTGTTGTGTAATTCTTCATTATATTATTGGTATAAGATTATTTCTCTTTCTTGAAAAAAATTCAGCAAGTCCCACAAATTTCGTAATTTGACAACAAGAAACAGTTACATAATATGTTTTAAATACAATCAAAATCCTCAGGGGTAATATATTTTGAGAATGTTTCCAACCGCCTCTACTAAAAATTGTCCATAAGGCGTGTCAGGGTGCTATTTAGAATATGACATAATTTATGAGTTCGCCAGTCACCCACCAGGTAGTATTGAAAGTTTCATACACTTGGCAAAAAGCGTAGCGCCCCCTCGTGAACGTAACAATGGCGAGCATGCGCTTGCCTTTTGTAGAAGATTATAAGCCTCTTAATGTTCTTTAAGAATAGCTCATCATTTAGACAGATACGGATTCCCCGTTTTTAACCATCTTGAACTCTTGACTCTACACTGACTTGGCTATTAATTATTCTTCAAGTAAAAATGCTTGATTAAAAGTCATACCCGGCAAGTCTGCACATACATCCCTTGTCTTTGCCTCTAAAGGCTGCAACCTTTGGTGACTTAAAGAACTAATAGATGGCTAAGAGCTGATTAATTTACATAGACTGCAATTAATCTATGTCAAGGAACGGTTTCAGTAACCCATGTTTCCGACCAAAGATAGATTTAATGGCCACTCCTTAGCAGTGATTTTGCCTCGTGAGCTGGAGGATATGGATAAAAAAGGTTGAAAGGGGGCAAAATGGGAAGGTCAACAAGTTGTGGGCGTGTGAATTTTAATTGTCATGGTAACGACAAGATTTTTTAATGTACTGGTAAGACTGAGGATGTTGATTCTAATTTAGCATTATACATTCACCCTTTTCATCTCGTTTATATCGATCTAAATGTACTTGACTGAGATATATGCACACTGACTTAGTCCTACTTTACTTGGTTCTCAATGTTTTTAGATATTTTAACATTCCTGTTATAAATGAAAGCTAGAATGTATGTTAACAAAACATTCAAAGTGATAACTTATGCACGTGGTACATCTTTGCTTCTTTTTTCTATATTATTCACGAAAAGTTTAATGTAATAAGAATAATAAAATAATATTTTTTTTTGACAGTGGCAAATTATTTTAGCCTGCAAGCGTCCTCCTTATAAATCTATAACTTATCTTAAGTTATATTTCTATTATATTTCACAGTACTACCCAGCTAAATTTGAATTACGATGTGTCAACATTGATACACACATTGGATAGGAAAAATGGTTTTAAACATTTAATACACCAGAACTATCGCTCTTTCAGATAAATAAAACATATCGATAAAGACATGGGTGTATACTGTGCCCATTTCATCCTTTATAGAAAAGAAGCTTCTTACATTTCTCTTTTACACGCAGAAAACCTAATGCTTATGAGACGATTTCGCCCAAACCATGAGCTTTCTTGATAACACTAAAATCCTCTAAAATTAAGACTAGAAGAAAAAATACAATGATATCACTTTGGTATATCTAATTCAAACCGTGTAAGAGGCTAGTCTGAATCCGAGCGATACAACAAATTATTTCCTGCACTTTAAACTGTAAGTGCGTCATGAGTGTGACAGTCAATCCCTTAACGTAAATGGTCGTTGTAGGGTGCTGCTGAATGCCTGCCTTTCCTTAGTCAGTATTTCAAAATTAGGGACGGCGTAAGATAGCCTAAGTTACTATGCCGTGACTACAAAATACAAAAACTCTAAAAATGAGACTCGTTGGAAGAATATTTTGACATCACTTTAACACGTGTAATTGAAACCTTCTAAGATAACATTTTATATATTAATTTAACGTGCTTAATTAAAATCTTGTAAAAATGAGGCTAGTAGAAATAACATTTTTTTATATTAATTCAACGTACTTAATTAAAATCCTGTAAAAATGGAGCTGTAGAAATAACATTTTTATATTAATTCAACGTACTTAATTGAAATCCAGTAAAGATGAAGTTATGGAAATAAAAAAAATTATATTAGTGTAACGTGCTTAAAATCCTGTAAGAATGAGGCTGGTAGGAAGAGCAAGTTGACATTATATTAACATATTTATTTCCAGAATTTCTCCATCACAAATAAGACTACTAGTAAATAGTATCACCTATGAACATTTGTACTAACATCTATTAATGTACTTCCCCTTGCATCAAAGAAATAACATATTTTGCTTTTATAATTATTTATGTTTTTTTTATTTGTTTACGCGATATTTGAAGATGATCATTCTCAAAAATCTTAAATATAATTTAAATTAACTATTTCTTCAAATAAGCTAAATCCCATGGAATGGCTTGGATGATATTCAAAATATCAAACATTGTAAATTTTAGTAAAAATCTTTACTTCAGACTAATATAATATTGGAGACATGATCATGATAATTTAATGATTTGATAAAACAAAGAGCAGTTGCAACTGTGTGTTTTTCGTAAATTTAACCAACAAACCAGGCTTTGTACACAGCACGGTAATTTGTTGTTTCTAATTTACGAGTACTTTCTGCTCTTACTGAGAGAAGGCCCGGCATGGCCAGGTGGTTAGGTCGCTCGACTCGTAATCTGAGGGTCGCGGGTTCGAATCCCCGTCCCACCAAACATGATCGCCCTTTCAGCCGTGGGGGCGTTATAATGTAACGGTCAATCCCACTATTCGTTGGTAAATGAGTAGCCCAAGAGTTGGCGGTGAGTAGTGATGACTAGCTGCCTTCTCTATAGTCTGACACTGCTAAATTAGGGACGGCTAGCGCAAATAGCCCTCGTGTAGCTTTGCGCGAAATTCAAAACAAACAAACAAATCTTACTAAGAAGCCCTCAGTGGCACAGCGATATGTCTGTCGACTTACAACTCTAGAGACCGGGTTTCGATATCTGTGGTGGGCAGAGCACAGATAGCCCCATTGTGTAGCTACGTGCTTAACTTCGAAGAATTTTTCTGATTTAGTTCAAACAATCAAACGGATCACAAGGTTGATGTCTTTCATTAAATAATTATTCTATTTTTGAATACTTCTTATCTGCAAGGTAACTTCAAAAAGCTAGTCATCACCACCCACCGCCAACTCTAGGGCTACTCTTTTACCAAAGAATAGTGGGATTGCCCGTCACATTAAAACGCTCCCACCGCTGAAAGGGCGATCATTTTTGGTGGGACGGGAATTCGAACCCGCGACACAAAGATTGCGAGTCGACTGCCCTAACCATCTGGCCATGCTAGGCCCTAACGAAACACATTATATATAGTAATACTAGCTGTGATAGAAAAAAATATTATCTAAATCTGCGTAGCTGAATTGTGGAAAATCCGTTATTAAATCCAAAACAACTTTTTATGGAGTTTAAATTCGCAGGCCTGTGTTATTAACCTTGTTGCAAACCAGCACTAAAATCATTTCTGTGTATTCAGGCCTACTTGAGATAAGTGAAGAACAAAGCTGAATGTGTGTGTGTGTGTGTGTGTATATATATATATATGTATTTATTTATTTATTATGCTAGGTTAGGTCAGTTTATGTGAGGTCAGATCAAGTTAGACTAATTTGTAAATATTTACATTGTTATTTAAATAAAAAATAAGTTTAGTTAAAAAATTATTTATCAAATGAAAATATTTTCCCATTCTTTCCCCTTTAAAAATAAATTTTCCAAATTTCAATTTACATTTCTGAAATCTGCAGCAAATTGAAAGTACTTGGAATGTGGTTTAAGTGACGTAACAAGCGACATTATGGAACCAATCGTAACATGATTGACTCGCATCTCTGAGAGTTCGTTTGGCGTCGTAGGCATGTGAAAATGATGATCTCTTTAAGCAAATATTTAAGAATATTTCTGAATTTTCACATTAAATTTGTTACATTGACTCTAGATACTCTTGTATTGTCTTGCTGTCTTGCAATTATTTTAAATACATAGGTATACATGTAATGCTAAAAGTACTTCCTTTGTTACGTAATTAAAATAAAAAAATATAAAAGTATTTCTTTTCATATTTCCAAATTTTAATTTCTATTTCTGGAATCAGCATTAAAAGCTACATTAAAAATATATATTTATTTATTTATATTTGAACCCCGGTGCATGAAACAGAAAAGATCCCAGGAGAGTGAATCTTAGTAATCGTTATAATTTGAATGAAATATAAATTCACTACTAAAATCAATTTTCTAGATTATCTACGCCTGTTTGCTACTACATGCCCATAAGCGATTGTAAAGTACACAAATTTTATAATATTAGTCCCAGTCACAATGTATGATACTTAATTAGTTTTCTGTTGGTTAAATATTCAGATTCGGCTAAAGTAGAGAAAATACATAAACTTAGAGATAAAAAACTGTTTACTTTTTTGTTTGTTTGATTTACAGGGAGATATTACAGCATAATTTTATTCACTCCAAGTAAAAATAAATCGCAAAAGTTACACACAAAAAAACTACTTGTGTTTGTATCCACAAACTCAAGATTTAAAGAATACAATATATTACGATACTAGGCTATTTGCTAATCGGTCTCAGTCACCGAGTTTGGAAATATTTTACATTTTAGATCTTCAAAAGAATATTTAATCAGTGTTTCATGAACCAAAAACAAACAAAAAAACATTGTATGCATA
>NW_013665718.1:640222-658061 GCF_000517525.1 Limulus polyphemus | reverse complement strand
ATAAATTAAATCCTAATAGAAATCAGCATAAAGATGGTAAAAGCACTTCTTAGTATTGGAAGTTTTTCTTGAAGTTTATTAGCCCTATGAATAAACTTGTTTCAAAATATAGTTTCAATTACTTATCTTAATTATAATACGCAACTAAGTCATCAACTCGTATATAACAATCGATAAAATATAACATATCTCTAATTTCATGTTATTTTATAGTTTTGAGCAAAGTGTTGATATATCTATAGAGATATTTCCTTTGATTAAATTGTTAACATATTTTCAGGGAACTTTACTTGCATTAAAGTGATATTTACGTTAAAACGTCGCCTGGGCTACTATATGTTTCACACCTACATCCCTACCTGCTTGATCGTCATCATGTCCTGGATCTCATTCTGGATCAGACCGGAAGCTGTCCCTGCTCGTGTCACACTCTGTGTCACAAGCCTGTTGACCCTGTCAACTCAGCATGCGCAGTCACAGAAGTCACTTCCGCCGGTGTCGTATATTAAAGCAATTGACATTTTCATGATTTCTTGCACAGTATTTGTTTTTGGCTCCCTAATGGAATACGCCTTAGTGAATATTCTTATAGGAGAGGCTGAAGAAGACACAGCAGTGAAAAGGGTATTGACTAACGTCATACCAATCAACAGGGTTTCGGTAAGTATAACTTTATGCACGTGCTTAAGAGAACTTAGCCAGTACTAAATGATTCAATCGAGCAGCAATTCAATTTTTGCCTGTAAAGTTATCAGAAACATAAAATAATATCCTTCTCTCAAAGTGAACTGAAGTTGTTTCTCAATACCACAAGCAAGGTTAATAACTATTCAAAAGGCATAGGTACCGTCAAATGAAGTAAAATGTATTATTATTATTATTATAAGTGAAGAATATTCTATATTAGGTTAGTGGGTGAATATTAGTAAACAATGTGTCCTTTATAAATAAAAAAGAAGATAAAAATAGGATTGTGAAGAAAACTATTTGAGCAAGAGAAGAATGTTCCACGTGTTCTTAAAGATTTAGTAGCTATGGCACAAATCTTGTACATGGAAACGCATGCAGTAGTGCTGTTAAATTTTAATGTTACCTAGAGGCAAGGTAGGGATTCAAGCCAAATTAGAAGGATGAAGTAACACTGTCATGACTCTTTCTACAGGACACAACTTTGGCCAAATTTGTAGTTTTGTCATTTCTGCCAAATTTTGATGTTACCTAGAGGCAAGGTAAGGATTCAAGCCAAATTAGAAGGATGAAGTAACACTGTCATGACTCTTTCTACAGGACACAACTTTGGCCAAATTTGGAGTTTTGTCATTGTTGTCAAACTTTGATGTTACCTAGAGGCAAGGTAGTAATTCAAACCAACTTAGAAGGATAAAGTAACACTGTCATGACTCTTTCTACAGGACACAACTTTGGCCAAATTTGTAGTTTTGTCATTTCTGCCAAATTTTGATGTTACCTAGAGGCAAGGTAAGGATTCTAGCCAAATTAGAAGGGTGAAGTAACACTGTCATGACTCTTTCTACAGGACATAACTTTGGCCAAATTTGGAGTTTTGTCATTGTTGTCAAACTTTGATGTTACCTAGAGGCAAGGTAGTAATTCAAACCAACTTAGAAGGATAAAGTAACACTGTCATGACTCTTTCTACAGGACATAACTTTGGCCAAATTTGTAGTTCTTTCACTGCTGCCAAATTTTGATGTTACCTAGAGGCAAGGTAGGGATTCTAGCCAAATTAGAAGGATGAAGTAACACTGTCATGACTCTTTCTACAGGACATAACTTTGGCCAAATTTGGAGTTTTGTCACTGATGCCAAATTTTGAAGTTACCTAGAGGCAAGGTAGGGATTCTAGCCAAATTAGAAGGATGAAGTAACACTGTCATGACTCTTTCTACGGGACATAACTTATGACCAAATTTGGAGTACTATCATTGCTGTTTCAAATGTTGGATGCCATAATTATTATGTTTTCAAACAGATCTAAAGACATCATATTAAAAAAATAGCGTCTTATCCGTTTTATATTAAAAGAAATAAGGAACCAGGAAATGGTAAAACTTCTTGTCCTTCTTGTTAGAAGGCAAAACATACAGTAAATAAAGGAGGACAGGAACGAAACAAATTTGCACTGGTAGCTGTTAATCTGAACTCGGGTTTATTAATATATTAATAACTTCATAAATATGGTTTACATAATTCTAACAGTGAATTGCTTTCCACAGCCACCAGGTTGAAACTGATGACTAAGGTTCTATGGATACGTAAAAACCTGAAATAAGTGATTGCCATAGTAGCCTCAAACGCTGTATTTATGTTAGAGATGATCTTTGAAAGCCAGGGTTTATAGCCCACGTCACTTAAGATTCAATTTTCAATTAAGTTAAGATTTTATACCGTATTGAAATATATTACATATTCCATAGAATAAGAACAAGTGGGGGCCCGGCATGGCCAGGTGGTTAGGGCACTCGACTCGCAATCTACGGGTCGTGGGTTCGAATCCCCGTCCCACCAAACATGCTCGCCCTTTCAGCCGTGGGGGCATTATAATGTGACGGTCAATCCCACTATTCGTTGGTAAAAGAGTAGCCCAAGAGTTGGCGGCGGGTGGTGTTGACTAGCTGCCTTCCCTCTAGTCTTACACTGCTAAATTAGGGACGGCTAGCGCAGATAGCCCTCGTGTAGCTTTGCGCTGTTTGTTTGTTTTTGAATTTCTTTTTCTTGGACAAAATCAGGTATTGGTAAATCATTTTGGTTCATCATTCGATTCAAATACATTCTAAAACTCTATTAAAAGTATAAAAAAAGAATTAAACTACTTTCTTATAATGGGAAGTTACACATTAAACTGTTATAAGAATTGACTATTTGTGTCATGATCAGAAGAAAAGACTTCACGCTGTAACACAAGGACTCAAACAAATATTAATAATTTTGTGCAGCAGTACATACCTATATGCTCTGCATTCCCTAAATAATTATGCATAGGATTGCCTTATTCGTAACTTTCTTTATGATTACCAAGAGGAATAATAAATAATTTAATTATAACGCTACTTATTTTATTTAAAATACACAAAAATATCCGTTTACAATACAGCCACTAAAAATCACTTAAGCAGCAAAATTCATTTATTTAACCATTGGCAAACAGATCACTCTAAAGGTTTATCTCTGTGTATAATTTCCATTTAAAGAGTGTGAGTTACTACTGTCTTTTATTCTCTCTCTCTACCCTCCCCTCCCCCCAGTGGCTCAGTGGTAAGTCTGTAACGCTAAAATTCGGGATTCAATACTCATGGTAGGCTCAGCAGATATAATTCCTTTTGCAGCTTTGCGTTTAAAAACAAACAAACAAAACTACTATTTTCATTCAAATCGCTGTAAGGTACACACTTGTGAATTTAACTGAAGTTTTGCAACCTTATAATAAATGTTTCTTTTTTCATTTAGCCTTCGTAGCACTTAAAAGGGTTAGTTTGAACCTTGTGTAATGTTTCTAGTACAGAGAACTTTGAGAAAAACGTTTTTAGATTGATTACCTAGCGGGTAGAGCACTTGACTCGCAATCTTCGGCTCGCGGGATTGAAACCTGTCATTGAACATGCTTGCTCTACTAGTCGAAGGAAGGAGTTACACTGTGACGGTCAATCCAACCATTCGATTTGCAAGAATAGACTAATAATTGGCGCCGGTTGGTGTTGACTAACTGCTTTCCCTCTCGCTTTAAAGTTAGGGACAGTCAGTGCAACATTAAGAAAGAAAACGGACATATCACAAAGGTCAGTCTCACTTTAAATTTGAAATACATTTCCCACATTGGAAACAACATAATTTATTGATCTTTGAGTTTAATTTTGAACAAATGATATTTTTAGCAGTTTAGGGTGAAATGTTTTAAAGCCAGAAATCATTGTGAACGTGGATAATATTAGAGTATGTCGAATATATATATATACATATATATGTGTGTGTTTGTGTGTGTGTGTGTTTGAACTG
Organism: Limulus polyphemus; assembly: GCF_000517525.1. Lineage (NCBI taxonomy): Eukaryota > Metazoa > Arthropoda > Merostomata > Xiphosura > Limulidae > Limulus > Limulus polyphemus. Next base: position 654,047 of record NW_013665718.1, on the reverse strand, counting down.
AAACTCAGTTTTTAATTTAACTGTGGATATTTTCCGGTAGATTACGTACATCATGACATGGAATGCTAGGCCTAAATGGTTTTTATGTAAGTGAATTAAGCAATCTAGCATTACTTCAAAACACCACACAATATAAATCTTTTTGTTTGTTAAGGCGCTTTTATTCACCAAATATTAGAAATAATAATGCTTGAAATTTTATGAACGTTGGGGGAGAAAAATGGCCTCTTGAACTCTTAATATTTTTGATCCCCCGAATTTCGTATTTCAACTTTTTTATTCTCGGTAATTGCTGTCAAATAAAGGAAGCTTGATAGATAACTGCGTAATAATACAGCATTTTCTTCTTAAAATAAGTGCTATTCTTTATATTGTAAAGAAGTTCGACCATGTATCTCTCTAAAAATCCTATATAAAACCTAACGAATACCGAGCATTAAATATGCTTATCACATGAGTATAATTTTTCGATTGTTCTGCAAGTTATCTTTACTATTACAATGCAAAAATATTTTAATATTTTGTTGCTAAAATTTTAATGTAACAAATGTACCGATACACTTACGAGTTTGGCTATTTAATTAAGCAATATACCGCTATAAATGCTGTTTAGTTTAAGTGTAATGTTTATTGGTACTTTACTGTTACTTCAACGTAAACCTAATTTCAATATATTTTTTTCTCAAGATCGATGTATATGTTACATTTTAAAAAGTCTGAGATTTTTAATATGACATGCAAGGTTAAAGAAAACAAATGACAACCGACGTTTGGATTTTCTTATTGTAAAACTGGTATAACTTTAGAGCTAGGCAATTAATTTATTTTCGTTATTAACATCATGAGAAACTGACGTATTTTGGTTTTCGCGATTCAACTTGATGACAATATTTCAGTTGACGTATTTTCAGTGAAATTCCAAGTGTTTTGGTTTTCGCGATTCAACTTGATGACAATATTTCAGTTGACGTATTTTCAGTGAAATTCCAAGTGTTTTGGTTTTCATTGTGTTAAATAATCGTATTTGGATGGAATATTTGTGTTAATAACTACAATAATTAATACTAATGAAATAGAAAAGTTTAAGTGGTTACTGTTGGTCAGTGGATTGAGCCATGGACAGTGCCACGCTAGTTGGACTGTGCATTGATTTACGTGCTGCTACAAGTCCACATCTGGAAGGAAGAAAGTCTGTGCTTTTATCTGTGTTAATTAATCACTTCTATCGTGTAAATAAATAATGATAATAAAACAAAATAATAGTGAACTTGTACAACATAACTTTTCTTTTGTATTTTCTTTAATAATGTAGTTACAATAACTCTTTGTTTGTGCATTATCATAATTGTTTTTAATATTGTATGCATAAAATATACTCATGAATGTGCGGATGACTTAGTAATTTTTGTATGGCCGAATTCTACCTTAAAAGTTCTTTTCGTGTTAGTGACACCCAAAATATTACTACATAAATTCACAAAGGTTACATACATGTATTTGTGTGTGTATAAATGACCCTACATTAAAACCAGAACCGTTTATTTAGTACTTTTTTTCTCTTCTAAATGCTACGTTATCTAATGAAAGGGCCACATCACGCCAGACAACACCTCCCTGCGGCAGGATGAAGAGATACAGTCACATGACTGACGACAACGCCTCACTAATTGCCAAATATAATCTGTCCTATGTCAGGCATCTACCACTTACCAGGAGAGTAATGCTTTGCGAGAGATAGTGATGTACAACTTTTACTTTTATTATACTTTGGAGGATTTTGGTTGTTCATACAAAGCTATTCAAGAGCTATTTGCGTCACCCGTCCCTAATTTAGAAAGGATAGGCTGGCGAGAAAGCATTAGTCAACATCACTCACTGCCAGCTCTTGCTATCCTTTACCAAAGAATAATGGGATTGACCGTCACATTATAAAGCCTCCACGGCTGAAAGAGAGGAGAATATTCGGCGACAGGTTTCGATCGCTGACCCACATATTATGAGTCGAGTGCCCTAACCTCCAGGCCCTGAGGATTAACACAGTTTTTCCTCCCTTTATTACCTTTTCAAGGATTCTTATAGTAACAATGCCTAATTCAATAAGATTTAAGAGCTTTCTTTGTTCCCAGACTTTCACCTTCGATCCACTTTCCTCATTTCGCCCACTTTCCTCCAGTTGTGATATCTTAACAGGTTGCCTTTACCAGTTAGGTAGTCTACTGTCTGTTTCAATTATATGTCAATGTGGCCTGGAATATAGGTAGTTATCAGATTAGCTTTTACGTATCGTAAGGTCTAACAAATGTTCTTTGGACTAACCCTGTCTTGATATTGTGATGAGCTTTATAGAGTCTGTCAGGAGTATGATCCTGTCACGAGCTTCACTGTTACTAGTCAACCAGAAAAGTTTGCCCTGTATGTCTCACGTTCTGCTCTCAATAAACTGAATTGTCCAGTGTTTTAGCCACTTACCAATTCAAACACTGGATTTTCAACACTTTACCATGTAGTCTGGTCTTTCCTGACCGAGCCATCTATGGGCTTGATTAGTGTTTGTCTCTGTTTGTATATCCATTGCATGATTTTGACTGTTTTAACCAGTCCAGACCCTTTCCTACACAACTTGCTGCCAGTTGTCATTGGATTTAACTTAATATAATCTGCCTGGACTCTCAGCACTCTTAATGTTTTGCAGTAGACTTATCTCCTCTTCATCTTTCTTGGTCACAATCGCCCATGTTTTCAGTCTCTGTATTATTGCTTTTCTAGTATTTCCCTCAAGTATTGACATAGCGGTGAGATATTGTTGTAGTTGCTCTGTGTAGTACTTGGCTGGATAAAATCCTTTGTCTTGTAGTATTGCTTCTCAAACCATGCTAAAAGTGAAGGGTATCAAAAGCTGTTGGTTTGGCTGCAATCTGTGTCCCTTGTTACTTTACCACTGAAGAACACAAGAGGATCACATACTCCATTTGGCCATGACTTTTACTTTAATCAGATTTATTAGGCTCAGTTGCTACACATTATGGGCTGCAGTATATTTGACAATGGTAAGACTATTCGCTGACTTCTCTCTCAGATGATCGATATATACAAATACTGTCAGTCTGTAGTCCACCTGACTGATCATGACAATCTGGTAAGATCTCAGATTATGTAAGAGAAAAAGCATGTAGACTGAAAAATCAGAGAAATATGGAACAGCAGTCACATAGGTCAACTGGAAGACTGGAGGAAAGCGTATAAAAGTATGTTGTACTTTTATAGGTGTTATGCCAGTTTGGTGTTTTGTGATTGATTGGATGACAGCCAACTGTTTTGTAAACTACTAATATATTACTCATTTACATACAATAGAGGAGAAACATTTAAAAAATATTTAAATTGCATGCCAATATTGTATGTATATATATATATATATATCCTTCGTGAAATAATTTATGGCCATTTAACATTACCTAAAATCTGTGATAAATAGACAAACCTAATTCGATTTCACTATCATTTTCCAGATAAATAAGTTTTAGGTTTTAACTTGAATAAATCATGTTCTGTACATTAATATTAACGACGCTTCTTCTTACCATATTTGTGCCCAGCATGGCCAGGTGGTTAGAGGCGTTATAATGTAACGCTCAATTTCACTATTCGTTGATAAAAGAGTACCCCGAGAATTGGCTGTAAGTTATGTTGATTAGCTGCCTACCCTCTAGTCTATTACTTCAAAATTAGGGACGTTTAGAGCAACTAGCCCTCGAGTACCTTAGCGCGAAATTCAACAAACAAACAAACAAACAATTGTTGTTGAAATAAGGTCATTTATTATTTTTTAAAACCTTTAACTTCTCTGCGTGTTTTTCATCTGTCCGCATCCTATATTCTGATGGAGAAAGTGCAAAAGCATTGTTGTTATTGTTGATCAAAACAGATGTGGCTCTTTCTGTGACATGTAACGTGTACTTAAAAATATATGCGTATTTTTTATCTGTTTTTGAACGTATTTTTGGTTGTCTATTTTGTTCTTAAGGGTAAAGTTGCCAATCAGCCACTTGTACGATGCCCACAGGAGAGACCAAATCCCGAATTTTAGCGATATAAGACTTAAAGCTTGAAGCTGAGCCACAGGAAGGTACCTTTTTGAATGTAAGAACTTATCAAAATGTCTAGCCTGTGGATTTATAAGATTTTAAAGTGTCGATTTCAGTAAACAGAATGTAGTTCGGCTATAAACAGAACACAATCGAACCACTTTAACAGCAGAGTCGACAATACCCTTTTAATACTTAAGGGCGCAGGGGCACAAAAAATAGTGCGGAATGCGGTGATTGAAACTACGTGATAATTTGGAGATTTGTAAAAATAATAATAATTCCGAATACTTTTTATGACTATTGTATGCATGGGTTAGAAGTATGAGCGAAACACAAGAGTGAAATAGTGTAGATAATTGACAGATTATCAACACGTGAAGATCTATTCGTGTGTTGTTTGGACTTAGTTGTACCTGTGGGGATGAGCTGTGAGGAAATGATGTTACGTGTGAGCAGAATGTCAATCATTCTATGAAATGTGACATTAAAAAAATAGTCAAGATTTTTCTGTTTTCTCAGAACCAAGTCTTCCAAGTCAAATTTTATGAAAAGTCTTTATTCTAGTTCTTGTTCAGTAAAATGCAGATGAGTCTGCTACCTTCTTAGTTTGTGATTAATTCATAGCTTGTGTACATATTGTTCTAGTCTTTTGTCAGTAACTCTTTAAGATTTTATATTGAAACTCCAACTGCTTTTTTATATTTTCCTTTGGTTGGTCTGCCAAAGAGTTTATTGGATACTTTTCTCTATGGATAGGTCTAAAGTAATTGAAAGCAATACACCTCAATGTCCTGTTTAGTTTTAATGAATTTTTTTCTACGGTTGATCAAGTTCGGGATTGGTAACTATGAAGAGACTTGGATACTGATAACTTTAGTTTCATAACTTATCATTTAGTTATAGTTAACGCTTTATACGTCGAGAGGAAACATTTCTTGAGAATTAATAGTTTCGTTTTGAGTTTACTTACCGTTTGTTTGTTTGTTTTTATTTTAGCGCAAAGCTACACGAGGGCTATCTGCGCTAGCCGTCCCTAATTTAGCAGTGTAAGACTAGAGGGAAGGCAGCTAGTCATCACCACCCATCGACAACTCTTGGGCTACTCTTTTACCAACGAATAGTGGGATTGACCGTCACATTATAACGCCCCTAGGGCTGAAAGGGCGAGCATGTTTGGTGGGACGGGGATTCGATTGCGAGTCGAGCGCCCTAACCACTTGGCTATGCCGTGCCGTTTACTTACTGATTCTAAGTATTATTTTATTACAAGTTACAGCTTTTACAATAAGAAAAAAATATTTTTAAAACGGGTACGACGTTTCGATTACTGGTGCGATCATTATCAAATACATTCTAACCGGTCAAAACAAGACTAAAGCTTTTTCTGTTATATTTGACAAACTTCAACGCAGAGTCAGCGTCATATTTTTTTGTTCTTTGTTGTTGATTTTTTAGATTTCTTTTTCACATTCATATACAAACTTGATTTTGCCTCATTTTTCTATACACATTTCCATATAGGGGTCCTAAGACCTTGATTTATTTTTAGAAGGAAAACCCAGACTCAGTTAACAACAATAGAGACATCATAATATATCACAATGGTTCCCCTCAGAAGAGTAAATCAATTGCTTTCCAGCAAATAAAGTCCAATAAGAATTTATCTTCTTAGAAGGACAATTGGCAGTTCTAATAAGGTGAGTAAAATTGTTTCTGTCGACTAACAAGTAAACTCCTTCAACCCACGATAATAATTTAATTTTAATCTACTCGACCTTTAACTCCACGGATAACAATTGCTTCTTGGTATCTTATACATTTCTATAGTAAAATTCATTAAGAACTCATTTTGTGCTAGGAAGCTTTTATATGACATGATTTTTAAGCCCCCCCCCCCGAAAAAATATTTCTCTTCAAGCAAGTTAACCAACCGATTTCTAAGAAGTAAACTTCCTATAAAAGTTACCAAAACCAGACAACATTATATTATAGCTTGAATAACAAATTACGAGCTCAACTCACAACTCAATTAGGGAAGCGCAGCATGCAAGTTTTCCCTTTAAGAAACTATCTTGCAGAAAGAAGTTTACAGTCATTAGCCACTTAAGACGGAGGAAAGGGGTTTGAGTTCTCCCTGGGCGAATATATCGTATGACGTCTTGTAAGTCATAATTCATGAATACTGTGAGAGGCTTAATTTATACTTAATTTAATCTTCAGTCACTGAAAGAGGAGGGGGGAGAGATGGGTTAGTGTTTAAGATGAAAATGAAAATATTACAGATCAATTTTTCTATGTGAGGTCTTATTTTAACTGTACTTCGTACTTATACACTAAAATATGGTCGGTGGGAAGGAGTTTCTGTTAGTCGAATAAACCCATTATTGGCCAGCAAGTAAAAGTCTTAAATGCCCTTAATTTTAGTTTAATTTAATTCACAGCCAACGAAGAAAGGGGGAAAATCGAGAGACGTTAACTAACTGAAAGGAAAAGGAGGCCATTGTTTGATAATATATTGTGTTGTTGTTAGCACACAGGATCACCTACAAAAGTTGTAATATTTTAAAAACGAGACCCAAAACTCGTTCGCTTTCGAATAGTTGACTATTCTTCTTCAATATCACTGGTACCGTCGGCAAAATGTCTCCTGTCGTTTTGTTAGTGAGATAAAGTTCAATCTTGAATACTTTAATCTTCATTTTGAGGTGGTATTTGGTAAAAGTTCAGGCTGATTCGTATCTTTTGGATTTGTACCCAATCCTTGAATTTTCCAGATATATAGTAGTGACCGTCTCAAACAAAGAATAGAGTTTACATAAGGAACAAATATTAATAATAAGGTCTTAGAAAACCAATATTTATCTCTCTCCCCCCACTCTCTTTTTTTTTTATTGAATGAATGTCTAAAATTACTTCTGATAAATTGGACTCTAAAAAAAGCAGGAATAATAAAGTATAGTATAGCTTAGCAAAACAAAGGCTTACTGCACTGAATTCCGCTAATTTTGAACGAATCTCTTGAATATTAATAACTTTATCTTTGATATTACATAAAGGTACTTTTAATGTCTTTTGATCAAAGGTAAACTATCTATACAAATCAAACCTAAAGAGTAGTTTACAGGTTAATGAAGTCCCTTCTACAGAACAAACTAACTGGAAATAGGTAATGCCATAATTCAACACACAACTAATAAGGATTCAAATGTATTGGATCTTCAACTGGGGATCTTCTCCGCTAACGATATTTTCAATTGTATTTCAATATTGGCCGTGAGTTCGATTAGTAGAATTTTGCGCAAGGCTACTTGAGGACTATCTGCGCCAGGTGTTCCTAATTTAGAAGTGATAGGTTAGAAGGAAGGCAGCTAGTCAACACCACCCATCGCCAACTGTTGGGATACCCTAATTGATTAGATGGATTGACCTTTCACATTACAAAGTTCCCAAGGCTCAAATGGCGAACATTTTCGTCGATGAGATTCGAATCTGCGACCATTAAGCATTTGACGTTAAGATATTCACTTATGTTCGTTTGTTACTTAAGGATTTTTTCACGAAAATGTAACCAAAAGTTCACAACTTACATTATGGAACATTGATGAAGCCTGAAATTGTAGGTACCACAGCCGAAGGTAGAAAACCTTAAAATATATACACCGAGCTGATGTGGATATTGCCAGTCTCAATTGTACCACATTAAAGTTTTTAAAGCTTCAAGAGTGACAGGAAGACATTGTTTTTTAAATTGATTTTATAATTCACAGTGTAAATGATTTAACTTATCTTTAAGGCTATTTAACTTACACTGACATTTGCTGAACTTGTGTTGGCATGTTTTGAAAACTTTCTCATTTTATTCTGTTGTATTTCTACTGTTCTGAGAATATTTGGTGAAATACCTAGGAAGTTCAATACAGAATTCTGTTAAATTCGATGATATTTTTCTAACCACTGTGTGTCACAAGCATTTGTAACCATTGCATCTCCTGAGAAAGGTAATTTATAATTTTTGTACAAAAATGTCGACATCACGCAAGATCATTATCGCGCTATATAAAAGTGATCATATGAAAGTGTTCATTTTTATATAATATTTCTTTAAGATCTTTTAATGTCATCATTTAACTTTAAAAACATCCTTTAATGCTCAGTCGTGATAAAAAACGTAACATATACTTGTCATTTAAACCAATGTTAGCAATCAGGTGTGGCTCAATGTTAGCTCGCCCAGACTATGAATTTGAATGGTCATCGTTGACGTAAAAGCATGCTCCGAACCTCGGAGGAATGGGTGCTCTAAAAGAAATCATTCATATCCTACTCTTCAATCAGAGAGACAAGAGAAGCCTAAGAGTTGGCGGCGGTTACTTGATAACTAGCTACCCTCTTTCTAGTCTATCAGTTCTGTTTTAGGGATGGTATACGCAAGTATACCTTGTATAGCTATTATTTGCTTTATGTAATTATGTTACTAATGAGATGTAAAATTCTTAAACACAATTCTATCTCAGTGAATCATTAAATAAAACCCAAGGTTTTAACAGTATTTTTTCCCCAAAAATGCCCAAACCTAGTATTAGAAAAGAAAGCGACTTAAATATAAGTTGTAATTTGTGTTACCTGGAGGTAATACTATTAGCAAAATAAAGGAAGAAGTTCATAGGCAATACGATGTTACAGGCTTTCGCCAAATGACCAGACGATGGACATAGACTGGTAGCAAGGATCTCATTGTTATCAACATATACACAGTTAATATTTTACTTCGCATGAAGAAGCAAATTTTCGTTTTCTCAAGAAAAATCATAAAAAATTATCATCCTTCAGATTTCTTATTTGAGCTAAGTAAAAATGCAATCTATATTTTTCGCTCAATGTATAAAATATATTTTAAATAAAGCGTGAATGACAGCCAAAAACTAGCCTATTAGATATGGGCAAGTTTTAGAGCTAAAAACAAAACTCTAAAAGCATTGTTTTTCACGTGGTTTGTTTGGAATTTCATGCAAAGCTACACGATGGCTATCTGCGCTAGCCGTCCCTGATTTAGCAGTGATAGAATAGAGGGAAGGCAGCTAGTCGACATCACCCACCACCAACTCTTGAGCTACTATTCTGCCAACGAATAGTGGAATTGACCGTCACTTTATAATGCCCACACGGCTGAAAGGGCGAGCATGTTCGGTGACAGAGGTTCGAACCCGCGATCCGCAAACTGCAAGTCGAGCGCTAAAACCACCAGGTCATGCCAGGCTGTTTTAATGGGATTAGTTAATGAAAAATTGTAAATGGTATTTATGGCCCTGTTCAGATGTCGAAGGTTAATAAAGAACAATAAAGGTCAATAAAGAACAAATACGAAAAAGAAACTTTTTGAGTCAGTCGTATAAACAATTTAGTTCATGTATGCATTGCACTGTATGAAAAGGTGAAATGTGTATATTTGACAATTGTACCGATTTCCAAAGCTTAGTAAAACACGTTAAGTTTTGTTCCAGGTTTTTCACATTTCTATAAAACATTCTTTGACTTCCTTTTCGAATCGCTAATCAACCCAAAGCTCTGACTTATTCAACTCGTCTAAGTGTTCAAATCTAACATAAAACAAACACCTCTCCTACAAAGCGAGTTTTGCTTGAAGGCACAACATAATTTCTATTACTCGATTTGGAACCATATAGAATAATTTCCACACCGAAATGTAAATATTCTGTTAAGAATTCCCACTTGAAAATAGCACCTAAGTGACCTTAAGGTTTTAAAAAAAATTAATGCATGAGAATCAATTAGTCTGTAGTCCTTCGGTGATCAGAGGTATATGTTTACAGAGCCGTAATGTCAAAAATACAGGATTTGATTCCCCGAGTTTGACGTAGTACAGATAGCCCATTGTGTAGCTTTTCAATAGAATAAACAACAACAGCTTTCAATAACTTCCTTATTGTAGAATATGGAAGAATGGAACGTCCCTTTTAAAATATTAATCAGTAAACAGGTAGAAAAAGAATAAAACGTACATGAATAAGTAAACAAATGAAAGCATATGACCTCATACGCCTGAGTTTATTTCATAAAGTGATTTGTGTACAGTTTGTATGATTAAGTTGTTGTCACCAACATTGCTAAAGTTTTAGATTATACTGACTCCCTCCAGTGCTTTTGTTAGTAAGCGTCCTCCAAAGTTGTTCATCTCATGAACCAATAAACAAGTTGTTTTGAAACCCACTCATGGACCGAACTGCTTTAGTCTCTTCTCCATAGCAACAGGCATTCTAAACTGTCACGTGATGAGTGAAGCTATCCTCCCAATAGACTTGGGCAAAAACCCTACACAGTAGTTTGAAAGCATATTTAGATAAAATATTCTAGACAGACAAGGAAAAAAACCCTAAGTCAAGCCAATCCTCCAATGAGAGAAAAGTAGGGTAAGTAGGTCTCATCAGGGAATATATCTCTTCTGTTTGAGTAAAGAAGAATAGTTAAAGTTTGATGAGTAACAACGATAGAAAATTCCCATTTAGTTTATTTCCTGTAAACAAAAGACGTTTCTTTCTGTCGTATCAGTTATTTGTTGCCCTACTGGAGAAGAGCTTAAGGTACAGTTTCACTTGTCCTAAAACTAAGTAACACTAAGTTCGATTACATTTTTCAGTTTGGGTTTTCTAATTTAAAACATGAGATAAACAAACTTAAGCTATTTAATCTAAAGCTCATTGTGGTTTGGATTAAAGTTGGTATATTCTCTGTAATAAAATACACCCTTTAAACACATTTACGTTTTTCTTGATTAATTCTTGACCTTTACAGTTAAGTAATATTCTAAATAAATAAAACCAAGATTAGAGTTAGGTTTTCCACAACATTGTGATTTGCTTCAACGAGATGCGTAAGAAATGCAATTAGGTCAATGTGTTTTTTTTTCTTCATATATAATGTGTTTGTTTGAATAGGAAATGAGTAACCAATAACGACGTCCCCCTTTATTTCAACACAGCAAACTTTAGGACTTGAAACGCTAAATTATAGAGTCGATCCCCGTGAAACAAAACAATAATAATAAAAAAATATTTTATTACATAATAAAGATAATGTTTTTTCTGTATGTCTCCAAACTGTAGCTTTATGATTAACAGCAAAACAAGCAAAGCGTCTTCAAAACCAATTGTTTACAGCTTATTAATGAAGAAAGACAACGACAACATAAGTTATGAAATAGATCTGAAAATTAGTTCATAGCCACATTTGATTTGGGATAGTCATGATTTCGTTAGTCAATAAATGTAGATAATAAACGGCCCGGCATAGCCAGGTAGTTAAGGAGCTCGACTCGCAATCTGAGGGTGGCGGGTTCGAATCCCCGTCCCACCAGACATGCTCGCCCTTTCAGCTGTGGGGGCGTTATAATGTGACGGTCAATCCCACTATTCGTTGATAAAAGAGTAGCCCAAGAGTTGGCGGTGGGTGGTGGTGACCAGTTGTTCTCCCTCTAGTATTTCGCTGCTAAATTAGGGACTGCTAGCGCGGCCCTCGTGTAGCTTTGGGCAAAATTCGAAACAAACAAACAAAGTTAATAAATGATATCCGAAGAAAAATATTTTCACACATATATAACTAAATGAAGTAACCTAACAAAATGTTTGTGCATCAGCAGAGACAAACTTCACATCTAGTTTGTGCAGTTGCATCAAATGATCTATCAGATCCAAGCACCTAAAGTCGGTTGCTTCTCCTGTCCCAAAACAAACCACAATTCTTGCAATACGGAAAAACAGTGGTGATAGCTCAACTACCAAACTTTCAACTAGTTGTTATCAACAACTGTACCAGCAGCAACTGAGAAGATGATCTGATTAATAGGACAGAAAAAACATCGATTTTTTACAATGTAGTAGTGCTTATATATCAGAGAGCTCGCTTTATTTATTCCGTATGGACAACCGTTCAAGAATTATAAACATATGTTTAGGAAAAATAGTGGAAACTCATCAACGTTTAAATAATTTAAGTTCTTCATCGTTAAGGAATTATATCTAGAAAATGCGATTACCTTCAACCACCAATCAAATATTTCATTTCTCATTATCCAACCAAAGTTAAATGCTTATCATATGTATAGAACAGCAATCTATATACATAGATTTGTTTATACATTTACACCTTTTTTATGATAGAATAGATATCCTGTTTATACTTGTAGCCAATACTTTCAACACAACTAAGTCAGCCCGTGGATTTAAGATAATGATAAAAAATAGACTGTCTTGAAGGTTACCACAGACATATGTTTAACTGTTACATTGAAACTAAGCAGTTAATAATGTTAACGTGGTTTTGACTCGTAGTACGTAAAAGGTGTGAACATTTGAAACCCAAATCTACTTGGGTTATGCCAAGCGGAATAGTTGATATTTGTTAATCCAAAGATCAATTTCGTTAGATATTGCTAATGAGTTTCATCTACAAAGATAAACCTTAATTTACCTTTATTGTTTAACCCTGTGGCTTATTTAAAGTATATTAATGATCGTGGTGAACTTGCTCAAGCTGGTTTCAATCAATAGATTTTTGGTCCGGAGTTTATTCGTTGTTAGCCCTCATGTTACAACAAGTGACAATGATGAGTTTGTGTAACACAGGATTAATGCACCCGAGTGTGAATCAAAATATGTTATCTTTAATGTTTTGTTTTCACTCATCACCGCCAGGTTGTTAACCATGGCCAGGTGGTTATGGCGCTCGACTCGTAAACTGAGGGTCGCGGGTTCGAATCCCCGTCACACCAAACATGCTCGCCCTTTCAGCAGTGGGGGCGTTATAATGTGACGGTCAATCCCATTATTCGTTTGTAAAATAGTAGCCCAAAAGTTGGCGGAGGGTGGTGATGACTAGATGCCTTCCCTCTAGTCTTACACTGCTAAATTAGGGACGGCTAGCGCAGATAGTCCTCGTGTAGCTTTGCGCGAAATTCACAACAGATAGTTTTAAATTATTCACCTATAATACATAGAGCAAGTATTGAATATGGCATTTCTAGATTATGTAAACAAAATCTAAGTAACAAACTACAAAACCCATGTAAAATGAAACCCAAAATCTCTCCTTGTTGGTGACCACAATCATGAGTTATGTTTGGTTTATGTCGATGTCGTAACATGCGAAATATGATCATCCAACTTTAAAGAGTTTGGATCAATATTTTTGTCTTTAAAGTTCGCTTTTAAAACAACACTAAATTATAAAAAAAAAATATTAATCTAACCCCAACGCTAATAAATGTAAGTTTGCGCAAAAACAAACCAAAAACAGACAAACATATAAGTATAACAAATGTTTTTTACACACCTGCACCAAAAGATGTTCCTACGATTCTGGGATATTTTATATAATAGACATATTTTACTTGCGTGACCAAGAGCTTTCATTTTGTCTAAATGTAGAAAAGTTCAATATCTCATATAATTTGTGTTAGATATACAGTGCATAGATAAACAGCATGGCTGAGACAACAGCTGTCTCAAGAATAATTCTGAATAAAATAATAATAATTTCTAAACGCCACATATCAAATTTGAAGTACATTAAGATTACCGTGTGGAGACATACGTTTTTAAGATTCGTACATGAATTTTGATTTATATCTTTTCTCACTATCGATATCTTCTCTATTCAGGTTCATAGTGTAATTTCTGTAGTTTTGTCACGATAGTTATATTTCTGTATATGGGTATGAGTGA
>NW_013665718.1:632519-639697 GCF_000517525.1 Limulus polyphemus | reverse complement strand
ATTTCATTACTTGCATATTATTGGTATATTTCATTACTTACATAATATTGTTATATTTCATTACTTGCATAATATTGGTATATTTCATTACTTACATAATATTGTTATATTTCATTACTTTGATAGAATTTCTAAGAAATTTAAATTACCATTCTGTGTTCGTATATGTTTAAAACTAGTTTGTTTCCTACTTAAACGCATTTATTGAATTGGAACTAAAACGACTGAATATATTTAGAAACAAATAGACGTTAAAGGATTTATGGTATCACGGAATCAATTTATTTTTCATTTATTTGCAATAAAAAGCATATGGTAAAAAATACTTAATAAAATAATATTTAGACAGTTGAAGAAATGGAATGTAATTTTAGTGATCCAAGTGAGAGTGAATAATGTGAAAAACAGGAAATGCGTTTGATATAGTTTTACGAAACCAGTTCAACAAGTGAATTTTACCCGAACTCACGTTCCTTCGTGTGTCTTAGACAAATAAATGCTCTCTGACATAAAACGCCTATTGTGTGAAAAAAATCGTGATAACGACTAATCGAGAAACTATATTAATTTTCAGTACACAGTACATGCACTTGGGATACAACTAGGAACCGCTTATTGTGGATTCAATACTCATGTCAAGATATCTTTCTGCTCTTCTCTTTTCTTCAAGTTACACGAAACATGAATTATGAGAATCTCACCCCATTCACAATATCTTTTCACACCATCGATTTTTTTCAAGTTATGGTTACATATGATTATTTCTCTGCAATATGGAGTGAACTGGTATTACGTTTCCTATTTCTACAAACTTTTGGCTATGTTGTATTGTGTTTTTCATTGTTCCTCTTCATCTCACATGAAAAGGACATCTTTTATGAAAAAACTTACTTCAACTAACTTATAAGTCCACAAAATAGCGCAAATCAAACCATAAAAATAAATCACCCCAAGTTGTTTGAACACATATTTATTAACTTTCCGGCCAGACACTGTACATATTTGTTTAACAATGCCCAACAGTTCATATTACAGCTAACGCTAGATAGAGTATGATTAAAAAAACCGGTTTACTCTCTGTAGCTATAAGTTGAAGTGGTGTACTCTATGTAGCTACAAGTTGGGCTTGTGTACCCTATGAAGCTATGTGTTGGACTGGTGAACCCTTTCTAGCTATAAGTTGGACTGGTGTACCCTATGTGGCTATACGTTTGACTGGTGTACTCTCCAACTTGGACTGGTGAACCTTATGTAGCTGTAAGTTGGATTGGTGTACTCTATGTAGCTCCAACTTGGACTGGTGTACCCTATGTAGCTCCAACTTTGACTGGTGTACCCTATGTAGCTATACGTTTGATTGGTGTACCCTATGTAGCTATAAGTTGGACTGGTGTACCCTATGTAGCTATACGTTTGACTGGTGTACTTTATGTAGCTCCAACTTGGACTGGTATACCATATGTAGCTATAATTTGGATTGGTGTACCCTATATAGCTATAAGTTGGACTGGTGTACCCTATGTAGTTATAAGTTGGACTGGTGTACCCTATGTAGCTATAAGTTGGACTGGTGTACACTATGTAGCTATAAGTTGGACTGGAGTACTTTAAGTAGCTTTACGTTAGGCATGGGAAGAGTATAAAGCCAACTTTCACGGATAAACCTCCATAAATTCCAATCTCTATCGTAAACCAAAAAGAGCTTATAAAAACAATTATTGCCCTAACTACAGCTTCAACTGGTCGTGGCATGTTATATTGAGTTAGTCAAGTACTAAACTATATATTAAAGAATGTAAAAAATATAACATTCAAACATGCTTTTCCTGGAATAGCTGAATGGATACATTAATTCAAATTATCACTACATCGTTGCAAATACATTATATCTCGAAAATGTTATTCAATAAATGAGAAACCGCATAAATTACTCTTGTTTTGGTATTTTTTTCTTTGTTTTAATGATAGTATAGAAAGAGTAATATTGCTTTTTTGTTATATTTCATGTAATTGACTTTTACTCCTGGCTCTTAGTTCTCTTTAATATATATATAATTGCTTACAAATAAACCTGCGCGTGATTGTCTCCATTGAGATTACTTGAACATTTTTATTACTCTGTGAATTGACATAGTTGGTTCACTTTCACACAACTTATAAGGCTAAAAGCATTACTTTCATCAAAACATGTGGGCAAATATTTACAGTTATGTGTTAAGATCTATTTCTTGTTGTTACGCAAGGATAGATTAATGTGACTTGCATTTGCAGCAATTGTAAATAGTCAAATATTCTTTACACCGGCCTGAGCGCAACCCAGCGGTTAACTTGCCGAACTATGAGGCCGAGGGGCATTAATTCGCGTCCCGTTACCTCCCCCCCCCTCCCAAAAAGAAAAAATCGCGCTCCACACATCAAGGTCGTGGGTGCGTTATAAGAGGAAAGGTGAAACACTACTATTCGGTCTGACAAGAGTTGACGGTAGTGGTGCTGACCTCTAGTCCCTCACTTCAAAATTAGGGACGGCTATTCAGATACCCTAGTGGAGCTTTGCTCGAAATCCAACGAAGAAAAAATAATCTCTACATTGAAATATTAAGTTTTAAGTATTCAATTAATTTATGCCATATACGTGTGAGGGAGCATCTGTTACATTCAAGTGTGACTTGCCCTTAAAAAAAAAAGTCACATAATGATAATGTTACTTTGCTACCGTACAGAACAGGTTGATTTTCCAAATAAAAAAGTGTAAAAACGACACTTGAAGTTTTAGCACATTTTGGTAGTATGACTGACTGACGAATTTTACTTATGTTCCAATATAAATCTCTAAAAGGGAGATGAAAGATATAGCTTGGGATTTTTACTGTACAGACCACAAGAATTAATTTAAAAACGCTGTGACAGAGAGAAAACAAAGGCCAACGTTTAGTTTTCCACAATATTTTATATATATGTATATCCATGTTAAGATATTTATAACACCATTTAATGTGCTGGTAAATTTACTTTGTTACATGTCATGTGGTAGACATTCCTAGTAACAATCAAAACGATATCAATGTACATATACAGAGGATTAATCTGAGTTCATGAGAACAATTTACATATAATATGTTAGTGCAGTGGCGGCTCGACCTAGATTGAACCGTTGCGCCACGGATGACATGTTTAACACCCACGTATTTGGTTTACAGCGAATTTCCAATTATTCTACGTGCACTGCATTCACGGATAGAGCTGTGGCTACAGGTGTATCCTAGAGCCCTTTCGATGAAGAATATTTGCGTGACTAAGTTGTTAAACAACGTAGAGCAAAAAAAAACACACTTAAAATATAGAAGACTTCAATGTTTTCCATGGAAACAGAACGTTTAAAACAGGAACGGGCTATCAAACCACACCCTAAGTCAATCTGGAGTTGACAACTAAAAACAATGAAGTTGACTATATATATTGGTGATGTAAGAAACACAATAAAAAAGGATTTAAAGTTGACGAAGGCTTAACTACATTTCTAAATCAACGAAAGTTTTCATAGAAAGATGGGTGGTATAACTGAAATTACAACATACCCAATCATTTCCATACCTGAAAAGCACCACGATGCAGCTTCAATGACTTTTGAGGGCTTGGCATGGCCAGGTGGTTAGGGCGCTCGACTCGCAATCTGCGGGTCGCGGGTTCGAATACCCGTCCCACCAAACTTGCTCGCCCTTTCAGCCGTAGGGGCATTATAATGTTACGGTCAATCCCGCTATTCGTTGGTAAAAGAGTAGCCCAAGAGTTGGCGGAGGGTTGTGATGACTAGCTACCTTCCCTCTAGTCTTACACTGCTAAATTAGGGAGGCTAGCGCAGAAAGCCCTCGTGTAGCTTTGCGCGAAATCCATAACAAACAGACTTTTGAGCCTTTTGATCTGTTTAAACGTGGTCTTGTCGACCGACGTCCATGTAAGTGAAAGTTTGTGAGAAGTTTGTAAAGATGTTTCGTATAAGATTGGTCTCTTTGTCCTTCGTAGAAACTTCTTACAATAGAAATTGCAGAGTTGGAATATAGTTAGTTATCGTGAGCAATCTCGAGGAAGTAGTTCCATAGGCAATAGTGGATTAGTAAAAGCATTCTTTCAAAGTGTGTTTAGTCTTCAGTACTTAATAGAATGATACTGAGGTGGGGAAAGGAAAATAAATCCACATGATTGCTTTAAATCCTGAACTAATAAGATCTAAAATGTTTGTTTCGGTTTTTGAATTTCGCGCTAAGCTACACGAGGGCTATCTGCGCTAGCCTCACTAATTTAGCAGTGTAAGACTAGAGGGAAGGCAGTTAGTCATCACCACCCACCGCCAATTCTTGGGCAAAAGAATAGTAGGATTGACTCTCACATTATAACGCCCCCACGGATGAAAGGTCGAGTATGTTTGGTATAACGGGGATTCGAACCCGCGACCCGCAGATTGCGAGTCGAGCTCCCTAGCCACCTGGCCATGCCGGGCCGATCGAAAATGGCGTATATTTGTTGTTATGTCTAAAACTACACAATGGGCTATCAGTTCTATTCTCACCATGGTTATGGAAACCCGGTTTTTAGCGATACAACCTTCGGACATTCTGTTGAGCCTCTGAAAGGCATAAAATGGCATAGAAATATACAATATTAATTATACTTAGATGTCAAAGTA
This sequence comes from Limulus polyphemus, assembly GCF_000517525.1. NCBI lineage: Eukaryota > Metazoa > Arthropoda > Merostomata > Xiphosura > Limulidae > Limulus > Limulus polyphemus. Next base: position 635,016 of record NW_013665718.1, on the reverse strand, counting down.
AAGAATAAATAAAATGATGAACAAGAAACCAGTGCGTGTTACTTATTTTTCCTTGAATAATAATTACTTTTTTCACTTTTCATCTTAAAATAGCTTACAAATTATTCGTAATAATAAGACTTTTAGTAACTGAATTAATCTTCCGCGTGTCTTTTTTGTTTTGTTTTGCTTCATACAAATAAAAGAAGCCAACTTTTCAAAAGATTCTGGAATTTTGTCACGACTTTTAGCTATGCACGTGCCAGACCCTCCCACCCAACAAAATTTGTCACGCATTTCAAAAATTGTACGATGACTGTTTTCAACCTGTGGTTTGATGATGATGAATAAACTCATTTTCCACGCCACAAATTAACGATTTTTTTATTTTTATTTTTTGTATGAACGTGCCTACATGAAGTTTTGAATTCTCAGTTCTAGGATTTCCAGTGAAAGCTTTACTAGTAAGATCCTTGGAATCATCATTTAAATTAAACTAATCTAGTAGCGTGGGATGGCAATATTTTTCATTACTGAAGTAATATTATAATGAGAGAGATAAATATAAAATTAATGTGGTCACAATAATGAAAAGTACCATGAACGATTTTGATTTTTCGTTGTTTTTATTTAAGAATATATTAAAATAATAAATCAAGGGCTCTTTTTTATTGGGGGGGGGGGGATTCCTCGTTCAATAGTATCAACTTTGAAAAAAAGCAGTTATAAGTTGTGTCACAGAAATAAGTGATCTAGATTAGCATATTTGGGTTTAACCAAAATGAAAGCACTTGTAATAAAGTTGAAACTGGTTTTCTAATATAAAAAATATTGAGATTTTAATGTATTTACTAAACCTATACCCAACGAAGTTAAAGTAACATCATCTGTCTGTGAAAACAAGTTTCTCAAAAAATATTTTTATAATTTTAGCCTTAAAGTTTGAAGAAAAAATCAATTACAACATTTTAGGGCCAAATGAATTAGGGTTTGTATTAAGATAAGCCAAACGAAAAAAAAAAAAAATCATAAAAAAAGTTTACAGTTTTACAGGTGCCAGCAAAAATAAACAAGCCCTTTATCATACAAGAAATATACCGTGTACTTTATACGATTTCACTGATGTGTAAATTAGATCGTATTTCACAAATTATGTTTAAATAAACTTCACTTTCATTCTCTCTTCACAAGTAGAGAGAAAAACGCAAGGATGACTACAGGATGCGTTACCATGCAACAGTTATTTATCATGTTGAACATGGTGAAACAGAATAAGTTCTTAACGACGGCAACAAAGTAGATCATTCACAGTTTCGTGTTTTCGTAAAGAAACATTAAATTGTGTTTAGAAAATCACCTTTAACAAACGTTGCTACAAAGAATCTTGTAATGACTAGAATTCAAAAAGTCTTGCTACGTACAACTTCAGCTCATCCTACCGTGCAACACCGTGCATTTAACAAGGCACATCTTTATTCGTTTGTTAAGATCTCAAAGTACTGAAGTCAATAAACATTTCGGTAACCTGCCCATTAGACGGGGCCACAGACCCGAAACTAACTGTAACTCCGTGATCACTGTGCTTGCGTTCCTATTGCGTAGATCAAAAAAACAAATTAGCTAAATTACTTCTCTGTTCGTCTGAAGAATCTTACGGAGACACTATTACGGTGTAACGAAGATAGAGATTATGCTATGGTGTCTGCTTTTTCTGAAAAGTATTCTTATCTGGAAATCCTGTGCTTACGTCAACATAAGAAAGGGCATTCATCATTACTGGCGATACGTGACGAGAGACTAAAATACACACACACGAAACTCAGTAGGTTTAATTGTTTTAATATAGATAATATATACGTATAGTTTCTGCAAATAATATTAAAAGTTGTTTGTGACGAATGTTTGTTTAAGTTAAATATATATTTAGAAATGTACATAACGGTTGGTTTTTTTTAACACCGGGTTTTAGGTCTTTGTGGACCTGGGGGGGGGTCAGGTAGGCCTCCGACCTCTTTCTCCTTCCTGGACTAATAATTTAAAACTTTTCAGGGCCACGTCCATTATATAGCACCCCCCCCCCCGCACCAGTGGCACAGCGGTATGTCCGCGGACTTACAACGCTAGAATCCGGGTTTCGATACCCGTGGTGGGCAGAGCACAGATTGCCCATTGTGTAGCTTTGTGCTTAACTACAAACAAACAAACCCATTCAATAGAATACTAGTAGCATTTGGTGTATATACAACATTATCTCTTCATTATGTCAAGACCCGGCATGGCCAGGTGGTTAGGGCGCTCGACTCGCAATCTGCAGGTTCAAATCCCCGTCACACCAAACATCTTTCAGCCGTGGGGGCGTTATAATGTGACAGTCAATCCCACTGTTCGTTGGTAAAATAGTAGCTCAAGAGTTGGCGGTGGGTGGTAATGACCAGCTGCCTTCCATCTAGTCTTACACTGCGAAATTAGGGACGCGTAGCAATGCGCGAAATTCAAAAAACAAACAAATAATCATTTG
>NW_013665718.1:620627-631643 GCF_000517525.1 Limulus polyphemus | reverse complement strand
ATTTGCTGTTATGTTAAACTTATATTAAAGTTTTTCTTCATTACCCATTCAAGCTGTCTCCAACCATTAACGAAGTTAGTACACTTTGATGTCTGAAATACATGATCTAGACATGCGCAGAAACATGCTGGGAATCAGACATTATGATTGGTATAAATCTATCGCAAAGAAAGGATATATCTACTAATGTATCACTTATGGTACATACTTAGAATTTTTTCGAAACATCTAGAATATAGTAATCCGTATATATATTTTTATTTAATGGCAAAGCTCAGATTTCCAAGCATACGTAGTAAGAAAAAAAAGAAGTTAGGGACAGCTAGCGTTGTCCTTGAGCAGGTTTGGGCAAGTACCCGCAAACAAACAAACATTTTTTTTATTTTAACAATGATAAAATTGAAAATCTTAGTTTTTGTTGTTTTCTTATCGTAGTGTCTTTTTTTTCTTCTGTTTAAAAAGTACACGTGTTTCTGCTAAAACTAAAAGTTCAAATAAGAAACAAGACATACCTTAATCTGTGGAAAGACGTTGCGATGAGAAATTTGAGAACTATTTCAATAAAAACAAATTAAGCCTGGTCTTCAGTTTCTTTTCTACAAGAACATGGAGAGTTATCTTATTACAGGTGCAATCAACTTGTTTGTTGCTATAGCTGCCTGGCTCTGTAAAACACGTGCATTCTTTAATGTTATGAACCTTAGCAACAGTACTCATCCAATCGGTATTGCAGACGAAGAAATACAATACCTACATACCGAGTTTGAGAAAATTTCTAATCCCATACAGCGGTTCGGTTTTCTTCTAGAATCCAGCTAAAAAAAGTAAAACAAAATCTCAGATATAAAAATACGTTGTACCTCTTCTTTCTTTTTTTAAATACGGCCCATGCTTAATATTGCAGTAGAAAATGAAATAGCAATGATTTGTCTTCTACTCTCATAGCGGAATTGTTGCCAAGACAAACCCCCCGAAAGATGAGAGTTCAAATGAAAAGCCCAAATATTTCCATGGCTCTAAAATAGCTAACATTACGTATTAAACACCGTATACTATAAACAACGTGAAGCATAGAATACAATAAGGCAAAAGAAAATGAATAACACAAGGAATTTGTGCCAGAAGTTTCCGAAATTGTAAATTAAATTTCACATATTTTTCTCTGATTTTTAATTTAAAGAGAGAACAGTAGTTCATCAGTTTAATTATTTCAGTTGATAAAACGTTACAATTGATCACAATTTTCGAAAATAACTCCCGAAAGACACTAATAAATGAAAAAAGGAAAAATGAAATATCGCGAATATTTAACCTCAACACTTTTCGAGCATATTACGGAAACCAAACCTTGATATTTATTTTAAATAAATCAACGCTTAAAAGAAGCAAATTTTTAAGAGTGCTTTAGTTTATACCAGATTATTATGCTTGGAGTTTACTTTAATTGTTGACTGTTTAATTTAGAATGCTATCGTTTTTCATTATTTGTGCAAATGAATATTAGCCACACAAATATAGGTCCTGTTTAAAATAGTATCGCTACTGAATGAATAATACAAAACATGGCGAAACAATTAATAAAAACTAAGTTATATACTGATTTATGAGAAAGCATTAACATTCAGAACATTATAGATATAAAAAGGCTTCGTAATTCATTATTTTTAGTTAGTTTCACGTATTTTCATAGTGCTTGGTAAGCGCTAAAACATTAAACAAGAAGTAAATACACTAACATTTTTGGTAGTTTAGTTTCAAGCCAAACAAAGAAGAATAAACTAGTCTTTTGTTGGCTTGGTTACAGGCCAGGTGGTTACTTGGTAAGCACTAAAACCCTAAACAAAAAGAGAATAAACTAATCCTTTTTGTTGGTTTGGTTACAGGCTAGATGGTTGCTTGGTAAGCACTAAGACCCTAAACAAAAAGAGAATAAACTAATCTCTTTTGTTGGCTTGGTTACAGAGCAGGTGGTTGTTTGGTAAGCACTAAGACACTAAACAAAAAGAGAATAAACTAATATTTTGTTGGCTTAGTTACAGGCCATGTGGTTGCTTAGTAAGCACTAAGACACTAAACAAAAAGAGAATACACTAATCTCTTTGTTGGCTTGGTTTCAATCCAGGTGGTTGCTTGGTAAGCACTAAGACCCTAAACAAAAAAGAGAATAAACTAATCTTTTTTGTTGGCTTGGTTACAGGCTAGATGGTTGCTTGGTAAGCACTAAGACACTAAACAAAAAAGAGAGTACACTAATCTTTTTGTTGGCTTGGTTTCAAGCCAGGTGGTTGTTTGGTAAGCACTAATACACTAAACAAAAAGAGAGTACACTAATCTTTTTGTTGGCTTGGTTTCAAGCCAGGTGGTTGTTTGGTAAGCACTAAGACACTAAACAAAAAGAGAGTACACTAATCTTTTTATTGGCTTGGTTGCAGGCCAGGTGGTTGTTTGGTAAGCATTAAGACACTAAATAAAAAGAGAGTACACTAATCTTTTTGTTGGCTTGGTTTCAAGCCAGGTGTTGCTTGGTAAGCTCTAAGACACTAAACAAAAAGAGAGTACACTAATCTTTTTGTTGGCTTGGTTTCAAGCCAGGTGGTTGTTTGGTAAGCATTAAGACACTAAACAAAAAGAGAGTACACTAATCTTTTTGTTGGCTTGGTTTCAAGCCAGGTGGTTGTTTGGTGAGCACTAAGACACTAAACAAAAAGAGAGTACACTAAACTTTTTATTGGCTTGGTTGCAGGCCAGGTGGTTGCTTGGTAAGCATTAAGACACTAAACAAATGGATAAACTAACTTTTTTGGGAGTTTGGGTGTTACGGAATTACGTATTTGAACTATTTATTCCTTGCATTTCTGAAATAAAACCTTTCAGATAAAAATCTATAAAATATTTAAATTTGAACAATACGGGAATATTTAGATTTATATTTAATAACAAACAAACAAAAACATATTTTTCAGCATACTCTAGTGAGTCTAGTTAATGTATAATTCGCATACATTTAGTTTATTGGTTTGTTAGTAGAACATCTGTATTTTTATTCAGTCTATCTTGTAGGCTACAAGAATAATGTCTGAAATTTACGGACAAATTTTTAAACTTTTGTTAATTATGTAGTCGATTTGAACGACACATAATTCAGGAGCATATCCATATGCAAACACTCAACTTTGAAAAATTATATTTAATTTCTCGGGAATCAAATTTACATTTGTATCATATATATATATATATATTCTCAATGAAGGCTTACTATAATTTAATTTCAACTAAATAGTTAGAAATCGCACAGAACGTATCATATACTTGCTAGTTTTAAATTAGCACGAAACAGTCAAAGATTTCATTATTTTAAAATACAAGCGAGATTTTCATCCAATCCGATGTCTAAATCAGTGAGTAATGAAATACTTGTGAAAAAAACTAACTGAAGCGCCACAAAGTTTCTTTGTTTGCCTAGAATATTCATGCAAACCTACACTAGGACTAACTGCGCTTGCCGTCCCTAATTCTGAACTAATAGACTAATGCATTCGATATAAATGAGAATATAATTTAAAATGTCTGGGCTACAAAATAAGGACAAAACTGTATTCCGTTTAGGTTGAGTCTATCATATGAAAAACAATGAAACGTGTCCGAAGTAAAGCCTAATTCTCTGAATGTGTTTTTTATTCGAATAGACGGTTTGACCTTTAGTGTTAACATTTACACATGGCCCCAAAGTGAGGGGGCCAAGTGTGGCTATTGTATAGCGTGCCATACTAGAGATATGTGGGTCCATCAACAGCGTCCCGTTACCGGTAAAACAAATCGCGCACTGTACTTTGTTATAATGGTGACAGTAAAATCCCCCTACTCGGTGGATGCTTTTACCTACCTTCTTACCCTCTAGTCTATCATTTTAGAATTAAGGACCACTAACTGAAAGAGTCTTTTTTTTATACGGCAACATGACGCGAGTCATGGACTCTCGTATTTACAGTCTGGTACGCTAACCACTCAGCTACGCCTGATTCGAGACTTTACAATACCAATGAACTAGTTGTAATCAGCATGAGACAATGACAGAAGATTATTATTTAAATTATCTTAGGGCGGATTGGTTCTGTGGTAGAATATTGGATTTTGCCAAGGCTGGCGAGCCAGGTTCGAATCTGTGAGATACCACAAATTATTCCCTCATGCCTCAAGTTGCGTGTGTGTTTTAACTGCTACAGCAATTCCTTAACGACGATCATGGGCGGTAGGCTTGACTGGCCGCCTTCCCTAAGGTAAGTTGCTCAAAATTGGCACTGCAGCAAATAGCCTTAGTAGCTTTGGCATAAATTACAAAATATACCTTAAATTAGGCCGAGTACGAACCAGTGGTTGGTGTGTCTGATTGTGGATCCGAGATTTCGCGGTTCGTGGCCCGTTACCGCAAAAGAACATCGCCCTCCGCACTTTTGGACTATTGGGTGGTGTTATAAGAGTGACGTTAAAATCCTACCATCTGATTAGAGTAGCCCACGAGTTGGTAGTGGTCGGTGTTGACTAGCTGCCTTCCCTCTAGTCTATCACTTCAAAATTAAAGGCAGCTAACACAGATAGCCCTTAAGTAGCTTTGTACGAAATTCAAAACAAGCTAAAACTCAGCTATGTAGTGAGTTTGGTGACCCTATCTTTGTATGTGATTTTGTTTTTAACACTAACGTTTGTAATATTACTTTCTTTTTGCCAAACCACATCCCAAGGAATGCAAAGAAGCTTTGGGTCTAGCTTTGGCCACCTCTGTCACAAATGTTCTGGACTCTAGCTTTGATCACCTCTGTCACAACTATTCTGGGCTCTAGTTTGGACCACCTCTGTCACAATTGTTCTGGGCTCTATTTTTGACCACCTCTGTCACAACTGTTCTGGGCTCTAGTTTTGACCACCTCTGTTACAACTGTTCTGAGCTCGCTCTAGCTCTGACCACCTTTGTCACAAATGCTCTGAGTTAGCTCTAGCTCTGACCACCTTTGTCACAACTGTTCTGAGCTAGCTCTAGCTTTGATCACCTCTGTCACAACTGTTCTGAGCTAGCTCTAGCTCTGACCACCTTTATCACAACTGTTATGAGCTAGCCCTAGCTCTGATCACCTTTGTCACAACTGTTCTGAGCTAGCTCTAGCTCTGATCACCTGTGTCACAACTGTTCTGAACTCGCAGAGAAACAAAAGTAAATCTGAACAGCGTAAGACACTTTTCTCAAGAAGCCTATATCGGCAAAAATATAATTACTTAATCATTACGTGTAATATGATAATTGCTTTACTTTTATGTATCGTAGTAAAATACCCTCACCAGAGTTCTAACAGTGGGCTAGATTAATTTACAAGGATGCCTCATACATACGATTTAAAAAGATTTTGAGCTAGAGCGTAATTCCATATGTCGTTTGTTAACAATCGTTGAAATAATTGAGTACGGTAACAAATATTACATGAGAAAATTGAGATGCGTTTTTCTCGTTCTTTTGTATTAAGATGCTTCACAAAAACTAACAGCATAATCTTTTTACATCTGTCATGCTAACCCTCTTTGGTTTTATTTTTCATTCTTCTATAAATACAAAAGTCACAATGAAGTAGGACATCCAGTAAATTTAAACACTATAATTACATGAAACAACCCATCAGTTTCCACCTAGATGTACACCTGTTTCTCACCCCTTCCCTGTAAAATAAAATTCTCAGAATTCTTCCGTGTAAGGCTCACAACATGAAATTGCGTATTTCACAATGTAATACACATTCGTGATAGACTAATACGTTTGATGTAAATGAGAATATAATTTAAATGTCTGGGCTACAAAAACAAGAACAAGACTGTATTCTACTTAGATTGAGTTTATCATATATAAAACACTGAAACGTGTCCGAAGGAATGCCTAGTGCTCTGAATCTCAGGCTTGGAATAACGTTGTACTATAATAGCCTGAGTATGAAGGTGGTCTAATGAACGCGAGAGTTAACCACGATTGTTAGAAATAGCCATTAGTAAATTGCATGAGACCACGTACATTAAAACTTGAAGAGTTTTTGCATGTGTAACACTTTTTTAATCTTATAAGATTAATAAATGAAGTCGTCAGATTCTACAGTGTAAACTTGTAAGCATAACTATATAAAGATTACACAGATTAACACTTAAAGATATCTTTAAAAAACTTATCCCCCAATTATCGGACAAGCAGCTGTCGTAAGCAATACATAAAATATACAAGAACTTCCTGAATAATAACCTCAGGATATTTTTCAATGTCTAAAAACGAGGCAAACAAGTTTATTACGGTATTTCTACTTTGGTATTTCCACGAAATTTAATTTTGACTTTAAATAAACATGATTTACCGTGTTCATAACGTTGAGACGTGAGACACTGTTCCTTATAAAATATTAATTTTAGTTTCAAGTAGCTTTAGCAGTTTCTCGGCTTTACTTCATAGCCTACCTACGAACGTATTGAAGAAAAGCGTGGAAAGGCTCAACAGTTGTGTCAATAATTAAAAATCCTGAATTGTAATAATTATATTGTTTCAACCTTATTCGTGCGTAGAAAATTTGCCGTCTCGTGAGGAAATGGATATATCTTAAGGTAAAATGCTCGCCAGAAATATAATACCAGAAGTGGTAACATCCAACAGCCGTAAATAGAAATTTTTTTAAACACATTTTGAAAAACGTCTCAAAACACGCTAACTCCTCTGCTAACAGTGTGAATTCGAAGAGCAATATTTTTTTGACAAAAAGTACGTTAAGAACAAACCATAGGTACATAAAACAAACTTAAATAACCCCCTCTTCTAAAGAACCATTAGTGGCTAATGTCTGCCAGTTCTGGCAAACGTCCATCTAAAATCTGTAATTATAAAACCTCCTTTGAACATATTTAATAAATGATATATATATTATTAATTATTATATCATCTTTTAAAAAATACGTAACGCAAACTAAAGTATCTTAGACATTTTGTTAATAAATAACCGTAATTTCCAGGAAATGGAATATTACTTTATTCACATTTAACTATTCCGGTATAGCAATTTCAGATTACCCCTGCTTCACCTTACCCCACAGTAACTTAAAATCGCGTTCAGATTACCCGGTAGGTAGGATGATATCGATTTCAAATTACCCCTGGGGGTAGCTTGAAGGTGATTTCAACCTACCCTCTACGATTTCAGATTACCACCTATGTTTCTTTAGATACTTATTTCATAAATAAACAGTAATAAACTGACAACAACAACAATAAATAATAATAATAATGATTATCATTAAACCGTCGTTACCCCCCGTAGTGCATGATGTACGATAAGTTATATTTCTCTGTAGATGAGAATTACATCAACTACATATGAAACATGCAAATCTTGCACATTAGTTAAGTGTTATGGTAAATATTATTTGAGACACCCATTAGCCATAAATGCTTATATTCATGTGAATTAGCAATCTGTTGATTCAATAAACGTATCATGAGTTGTAAGCATACGAATTTGTCATTTTAGCTAAATCAGCGAGGGGGGTAATATGAACAGTGCAGGGGTAATATGAAATCAGGTTCAGACTTCCCCCGTGGGTAATATGAAATCGTTTCAGATTACCGGGAGGTAACTTGAAAGAGGGGGTAGCTTGAAGTCTTTACGCCGGTTTCACGCCCTTATTAAGGGTTACAGGTACTTATGAGATTCAACTGTAACTTTTAGCTGAGCCTGTCATAAACTATAATGAGGATGTAAAATCGAAACGTCGAAATGTAAATAAAATGAATCTATGGATAAGGTTTGTTTATACACAAAGAGTCTTACTTAATTCGTGCTGAAACAAGAATTTTATGTTCTCAACATATTGTGAAGAATAAAACTAATCTCTACGCTTTTCTACCGTTTTCTTATGATAGAGGGTTTTTTGTTGTTGGTATTGTAAGTTTATAGTTGGTTTTCTACAAAGATAAAATCTCAAGTAAATCCTCCAGACTTTTTATACTCAAAAATATTACTTTGGATTTTTACTACTATATTTCTGGTGTTACTGGATTAAGTTCAAGCTCAACACCAAAGCCTTGCGCTGCTAAGTTTACTTAAATCTTTGAACCAGACAAAACGCTCTGTTTTCTTCGCCTAAGATCCAAAGTTAAACTAATCTTCTGCGATATTAATATCTTACCCATTTTACCACACCGTTTTTGCTTTATATAATACGGGTATATTACTTTTTTATGGTATAATACGTTTACATCACATTTTTTTCAACAATATCCTATGTGTCACAGTTAAACTTTCATTCAGCTCATAAAATAATACTTTTTTTAAGCTCGAGATCGTAACAAGTTAAAAAATCAAAAAAAAGATAAATGTAACTGGCAATTTAGAAACTTATATTTTCCATGTGTTATGTTTAGCTTTCGTCATTTCAGTTCTAAATAGTTTGATAAGAGTAGCCCAAAAGTTGGTGGTAGATGCTGTTGACTAGTTCATTTGTATATAGTTTGCTTGAAAATTATAAAACAAAGGAATTTGTCTGGTTCAGACATTTAAAGGTATTTGGAACAATGGCAAAAAAGTAATGTATAAAAAAAATATTTTCTACTTCGGTTTAAAGTGTCAATTTTTGTTGTTGTTGAAAGCGAGGAGTGGCTTAATGGTTTTAATGCGGAGCTGCGCTCTGGAGGTCCAAGGTTCAAGCCTTTGGTTTATACTTAGCACATTGCCAAATGTGTGCGCGTTATAAAAAATAACAGTCAATCCCACAATTCTATTATTCATTTAACAGCAACCGTCTAAGCGGCGGTTGCTGCTGACTGGTTGCTCCCTCTTTAATCATTAGTTCTAACTTCGGACAACTATATCTAACTGGCCATTGAGATGATTTGTGAAATAAGGAGCCGTTCACGAAAAGTAACAAAGTTATTTTTGCAAGATCTGAAAATAACAACAACACTGAAAAAAAACAAGTGCTAATTAACTTGGTTTGAACGTATATACATGTAAAGTATAGTTATCTCAAAACATTGTCAACACTTTCTTTCTAGAGAAGCAAACCAGTCCCCACGCTTTTCTGTTTTACAGCAGAACTTAAAAGTTGGTTCTACTTCATTGTGCTTTACGATAAAATGTTCCAGCCCTTTATAATTTTCTCTGTTTCGTTCAATATAAATATCTTAAAATAAGCCCCCCAGTGGCACAACGGTATGTCTGCGGACTTACTACGCTAGAAACCGGGTTTTGATACCGGTGGTGGGCAGAGCACAGATAGCCCATTGTGTAGCTTTGTGCTTAATTTCAAACAAACAAATAAACTTAAAAATAAATTATCAAAAATCTTGTCACGTCTCGACTCTATAGATGAGATTGAACTAAGCCTTGATCCAGAATTTTCAATCAACTTCTGAACTATTAATTCAACATAAAAAAATTAATTTTATGTCTTGTCAAATGGAAATTTATTTTTATTATTTTAAGAACAGTAAATATTTCTACACACTTTTTTTCGTGAACTAAATGTTATCTTTTTTAACATTGTTGTTTCAACTTTTCTATTTAAAATATCTACTGCTAAGAAAGGTCAATAATAATAAAAACACAATGAACGTATTATTTATTGAGTACTTTAAATTACAGATTTGTCATACTTTTATAAGAAAATATTACTGCATTTAACTTTTATACTGCAAAGTTTCAATGGATGTGAATCCCCCTAGTTGGTGAGAAATAAGTTTACAATGATAAAATCCGGTTCGATTCCCCGCAGATATACCCATTGTGTAGCGTTCTGCTAAAACAACAAGAACAACAACAATGGAAGTGTCAAAGATTCTGTCCCCAAGCGTCATAAAAAAAAGACTTAAAAGATAAATAACACTTTGTGGTTTTTTTTTCAAGTAGATCAAAAACCGGCTTGAAATTTTAGACGTAACAAACGTATTTTCGATTTGTATTAAGTGAAAATGTGTCACAAAAAAGTGTCACGAATTTCAAAGACTGAAGTTTCGGTCGTTGCTACGAATCGCCTCAACTTGTGAAACAAGCTAATGAGCTGATTAAGCCTAATAAATGTGATTGAAATCATGCCGGACTGCAGATATTTTTATATAGCATTCTTCTTATATGGCGACACGGGAGTTATGTGTCACGTTTTCGCAAATAAAAATAAACCTAAGTAGATAAATCAACCTTAAATTAAAACCATGAATAAATTATTTTTTTCTCTTATATATTTATTAGGTATATCGGTATTGTCTCTGGAGTGAAATAGGTATATCGGTATTGTCTCTGGAGTGAAATAGGTATATCGGTATTGTCTCTGGAGTGAAATATAACACATCTCTAACTATATTAGAGGAAACATAAATAACTGCCTTCGAGTTTTAATTTTTCTTTCTTATATCTAAATATTGTCCTTTCCATGTTGTTTATTAACAAATAACCGTCATAAATAACACCCCTTACTCCTTATTTTTCACCCCAAATCTGTCTGAAATCTTACTTAATACTGATTAATAAGAAATCTTTTATTACAATATAACAATTGGAATAGACCTCAGAAATATCTGTTTTTATATTCTCAAATATATGGAATAATTAAGGTTAAGATGGGTTAAGCACAAAGCTACGCAATGGACTATCTGTGCTCTGCCCAACATGGGTATCGAAACCCAATTTCTAGCGTTGTAAGTCGGCACACATACCACTGTGACATTGGGTGGTTTGAAAGCACAAATCAATGTCTTAATATATAGCAAAAGTGAAATGTAATGTGAAAAAAATAAGAGGTTAGGTTGAACTTTAACCAACAGTATAATTTGTGTCCTTGATGCTTCGGGGGAGGGGCCTACTTCGAACAGAATGACATGGCATGAAACTATATATATATACATATAGGCAACTTGCTATATGTTTAATCACAGCGATTCCTTAACCAGTATCTTTGATATACCGTGTAATAAAAAGCTGTTTCATTTTTGCCATTCTTTCAAATCGGGCC
>NW_013665718.1:616309-619627 GCF_000517525.1 Limulus polyphemus | reverse complement strand
AGCACAGATAGTCCATTGTGTAGCTTTGTGCTTAATTACAAACTAAACGAACAAACTTTCAAATCGGACTTAGTCTTTCTTTTCTGCGACTAGCATAACCTATGGTTAGTGTGCCCAGTCCGTCAATCCAGGGATTTACGGTTCGTGCCCCATTGCCGCAAAAAACGCGCTCCGCACTTTGAGCATGGGTGCGCTATAATGGTTGGATAAGGTTAACACAAAAGTTAGCAGTGGGTGCTGTTTTTTTTAACTCTACCATTCCAAAATTATGTACGGCTATGCACAGATTTCCATTTGTGTAGATTTGAAGGAAAATTATGAAACAAAATAATCTTTCTCACTTGCTAGTATACACCACCCATGTTTGAATTTGTGCTTAGCTTACTGCAAAATAATACTCGAATTCAATCAGAAGTAGAGTCATCTCATTAGTTAATCCATTACAAGAAGTGTGTAAAAATACCTTTTCAGATCTGTCTTTTGCTTGTTTAACTTCTGAAACTGAAACAAAAGCTCGCCTTCTTTTTGCAGACAAGAAATCGATTTGAAATGTGATGTTTACACTTTCTTTGTTTGAAATCCCCTTTTAGTAAGAAGATTGTAATAAGGAAAAAAAGACATCTGTAGTCCAACTTAAGATTAAATGTTAAATCAATTTGTTATTTTGAAGGTAATTGTTTGTACTGTTTCAAGAAAATCAACAATAGCTTTTAACACTTTTTGATACGCTCAATACAAAACATAACTACAGTTGTGATAATGTCAAAAATGGAGCAATAAGAAAGAATAGTTCGATCCCTAGATATGTTGAGTTTTTTTTGGTAAACAAAATTTAAAATATGTGTATTTTATTTGAGTAATTAGAGGTATTTTGAAACTTTAATCGCAATAGTTCATACAAAACTATACCTAACCTATTATGATTATTTTTGTCCTTATCTGTAGCTTCAGTGGGTTAAGTAGGTTTTTCATTTAGAACCCATTTACTGTATCATTGCGCTTCAAACTACGATCCCAAATGATCATGCGAAATATTAAGAAGATTTGTTTATGTATCCTTATCCAATCAACTGTTAAAAAAAGAAAAGGAAAATAAAAGAAGGGTAACGAAGAAAATAGCAAAAAGTTATCTTTTTATAACATGCATGAAAATGATCACGAAACACCAGGAGAAAAAGTGAAATTTATTCAACGTTTCGCTTTATTTTTTGGGAATGCTCTATTCAACTTCTCAAGCTGTAAAGTGAAACGTCAAGTAAATATAATAGATCCTCCTAAAGTTTCATGATCGTTTTCATACTGTTTATGTCATCTATACTTCAGTTAGCACTACATAAGACAATGATGAATTATCTTCAAAAAAACGTATCTAAATTTTAGCGTAGGTCGCTCTTCTGTAGTTTTGCGCAACTATCCGAAAGAAATAAAACTACAAAGCTCCAAATTCCTAATTTTAAACTTTAAAGTATTTAAATGATTTTGACACATATATTAACAGAGTGTTATTCTCACCAATTATACTCTTACGAGAATGATTATATGTTATCAAAACACATAGTCAATTTCAACTGGTATTATTGAGGTTAAACGTCATAGTCAGTTAATGCTTTAGTTTCAAGAACTTGACTCTAACTCTATATTATATCACGTCGATATCTCACAATCACGTGCATGCTCTCGTGAATCTACATAAATTGCTTATAACACTTTAATGCCATACGATGGACCATGAATTATATCTATGAATCAGCTATAAGAACAAAAGGTACATTATGATGATTTAGTCAAAGAGATAATCCATTATTGCCTGTAGAACAACGTTTATTTCAATTGTAATAGTTTATTGATTATATTGCTTATCAATGTGTTGTTAACTTTATTAGTATTTTTGAATTTTCCTGTATTATTTTAACGTCCATCTCCCACGTAGATGTGCTTCTATGTAACATTAGCCACTTTCGTCCAAAACTTTCATCAACAGTGGAGAAAAGCATTCAAATAAATTAATACGAAAAGTTATTAAGAAATAAGATTAATGGTTGAAGAATCACACGATAACAGTTGTTCTCGCAAGTTTACGCTTAGCAATGGAATTCCATAGGGAAAAGATCGTACGTTTTTATTGGCCATCTTAAAGTTCGTGTCGCCTAGCATATGCCATTAGAGGTTATTACATTAACGATGTCTTGAGTAGGTGCACCATGAGCTATAAGTGAATAAAGTAAGCTCCTTGAGCAGTGGTATATATATAGTAGCTATAAATTATTCTGGTTAATTTGTATCATCCAAATTAAAATATCTGAAGAGTGGTTTCAACTGTGCTGAAATTTAATAACAGACATATCCTGAATTGCATTCATAAATATGAATATAATTAGTAGACCCAAGAGTCTGCAGGCTGTTGCATGAAAGCGATATCTGCCCTCAGATATAGAGAAAATGGAAACAAAGTTATGTTGTTTTTTTCTTTTCTTCTACTGTTCTTTCACAATTACTGTGAAGAAAAACTCGGAAACACTACAACTTCTTAAGCCTTCATTCTAGCTGAAATACATGAATTCTGTGCAGTGCTATTCCTTCACTTTTTGTTAATTATTATTAATGCTTATATTTTGTGCCCCTTTGGGACAGCAGTAAGTCTAAGGACTTACAACGATAAAATCCTGGGTTCGATTCCTCGTGGTGGACACAGTAGATAACCCAATGTGGCTTTGATCTAACAAAAAAAAATAAAAACTTATATTTTACGTATTTATTCCCCTATCATTTACTTCAGCTGACTTCTGAGTTTATGAAGTACCAGATCACTTCCGTTAGTTAATTTTATCACTCATTTTTGCAATGACACAAAATGAATGAAAGTGGTTGGCGCTGAGGTTTTGGTCACGTTAGCTGTAGTGCGTAAACCTGTTTGTCGCAATATGTAAACACGTCTGTCAGATGCTGTCAGTATCCATTAGTAATCAAGTATTGAATTGCAGTCTCGTTGTCTGATACAAATGATGAAGAGACTAAAACAGACAAATATCGAGGGAAGTTAGATATTGTGTGAATACCCATTTATGCTATTGTGAGTTGTAATTAGAGAATTTAAAGTGTTGTTAGGCAAATGTTGTTGTTTTTTGTAGTAAATTCCGAAGTTAATTTTTTCTTTATCTTTCTTTTTTATAACAAAAAAAGACTGACCTCGCATGAGCCCCACAGTTCAGATGGAGTAATTTGAGTGTATGTGTTAATCCAGCCTGACTACAAATGTCACCAGCCCCCCCAGTGGCACAGCGATACGTCTGCGGACTTATAACGCTAGAATCCGGGTTT
>NW_013665718.1:613568-615936 GCF_000517525.1 Limulus polyphemus | reverse complement strand
AGATAGCCCATAGTGTAGCTTTGTGCTTAATTACAAACAAACAAATGACACCCAGCTACTGCCATCTGGGATCCTCTTACGAGTTTGAAGGAGGGTGGGTAATTTCCTCTGTCGTTTTTTAAAGTTTCATATGTAAAGTATTCAAAAGTCAGGGTCCAGCATTCTGATGGGCTTAATAAGTATTTTATTAAGAATTCTGGTTTAAAAGTCCCAACTATTCTTAGCCAGAATAAAAAGTTCGTTCAACTTCAACCAAATAGAACAATTTATAGTTTTGTAATTATATATATGTGTGTTTCGAAACATATACATAACAACTGAATACTAATATTTAGTTTTTTAATGGTTTAAGATGTATTGTCTACAAGAAACACACACACTAATAACATTAACCGAATGTGTACGGGGTCAGTTAGACCCCGTATTGGAGAAGGAATGTTGACCATAATTCCGAATTTATTGCGTGTATCCACACGAAATATGGCAAGCGTAGGTTTAAAATGTACAAGCCTGTTGTACACAAAGATATCAGATTTCAAGATATGTTGGAGTGCTAGATGATGTCCATGTGAAGAATAAAAATACTTTTGCCCATTATACAGTTTTCATATTGCATTTGCGTAGCATATTTTGCATATCTACAGTTTTTACCAGTATCCCTATATATTGTATCTTGTATTCCCCATGAACTGTCGCTAAATCAGCAATGAAGGGTAAAAAAAGAACACTCGATAACTCTGATATCAAATATACAATACCATGTTGAATAGAAATTTTTAAAAGGTTGTAGCGTGTGCAAAATTTAATAACCAAACAGTTTCTTACGTCAACATCAGCGGTATCTATGCTCAGTATCATATTACTAAAACTAATAAACAACCATTGTCTAGCACAGTGTTCCCAAAGTGTTCCCTTGGGGTCGTGAAGCTTTTTTCTGGGGGGAGGCGCCATAAAATCAGCCGTAAACAAAGATGCTGAATAAATTGTAATTCTAAATAGACAATAAGCCGATAAAAATGACGTTTAATTAATTAAGTGATACAGTATGTCGAAAGGAGATGTTATTGTTTTTACAACGGCATTGTTTTTCCATCACCATGCTAAAGTTATAGGTTGGAGAGCCTTAAACTTTTGTATTCACATCAAGGGAGTCTCAGATTAAAAGAGTTTGAGAACCACTGGTCTAGCATATCTTCTGTTTAACACCATTAAAAACTCTAAATAATTAATCTACGACAGAATTAGAGGTTTTTCTTTGCGAACTTCTGTCTTCCTTGCTAGAACCTTATTTAGGAATTCATATTCAATAAGATATAAATTTACAAATCCAAATAACTACGATAAAAACATATAATATTGATAAAACAAGCATACAATATACACTGTTGACTGGCTGTTAACAGTCGTAACATGTAGATTGTGTTTTTGTTTTGTTTTTGTCTAATAATATTCTAGATTTCTTTCTAAATATTTATTCATGCTTATAATATCGTAGGTATGTGGATTTTTAATCAAATTCAGCGAGACGTTATTATTATTTATCTTTTCAATATAACGTGTTTTTCAAAACATCACCTAGCATCGAATATCAACAATAAGAGAGACATCTAACTGAGTTGAGAATTGATATTAATACGCCTCCCTGTGGCTCTAAGTCTGTGAACGTATAACGCTAAAAATTGAGTTTCGATACCCGTTATGGACAGCGCACAGACAGCCCATTGTGTAAGTTTGTGTTTAACAACAACCTAACAAACAAAGCTATAAATACGAAAAACGCGTTAGGGTGAAGGCTAAGTTTTCGATAATTCTTTTTCTCTATACCAGGAGGAATAAAATGTTCATTATACATACCCACATACTGTACAATCGTATGCATTTATGCAACCACATAACACATACCTACAATACTATACATAATAGAATAATTTTAGTGATGCTAGTTTTATCAAATATTCGTATTATTAATAATAATATTTAAGTTACATACAATTGTTGTAGGATAAAAAGACCAGCATTTCAATATAGTGAATTCATCCAATAAAATATTTGAGTTCACATATTTAAAATGTACTGTGTAATTTGATTTGGTAAAACTTCCACTAGGGGCGCTATCAACACAAAATACAAAAGATATGATACGTTTCTAGCTCTTAAATAGTTTCGTTCGATTGTTTAGCTTTTCTTTTACAATTCATGTTTTAAGGTTATTTTTGATAATTTATTTATGTGAAAAAGGAAGCAGAATCCGTTTTTAGCATGTGGAATATAAATAGTAAGTGTTTTGAACAAATTGACAACCTTTCATAGATCTTAATATTATTCAGTTTTGGTGCCCGGGATGGCCAGGTGGTTAGGGCGCTCGACT
>NW_013665718.1:603333-612602 GCF_000517525.1 Limulus polyphemus | reverse complement strand
CTAAATTTAGCAGTGTAAGACTAGATGGAAGGCAGCTAGTCATCACCACCAACCGTCAACTCTTGGGCTACTCTTTTGCCAACGAATAGTGGGATTGACCGTCACATTATAACGCCCCGACGGCTGAAAGGGCGAGCATGTTTGGTGGGATGCGGATTCGAACCCGCGACCGTCAGATTGTGAGTCGAGCGCCTTATCCACCTGGCCATGCCAGGCGCATCAGTTTTTTAAAGCTGAGTTTATAAGTCAAAATGATATATTTTTAATTTGTTGATAAAGTCTGTTTTTAATCATTTGATTCCTACCTTTAAGAGTTTAAGTTCTAGCTTTATCTTGTTCATTAGATAACATAATCGTATAAATATACTATTTTATTTTAATATAAATAAATAAATAGATAGACATAAAAATTAAACTATTTTCAGGCTGCAATATTTGTCAATCGAAAAGTATTCTGTATCTTATACAATTGAACTGCAGGCCAATAATGAAACTTACTTAATTTTAGAACAGTGTTGATAAAGTATTAATCTAATAGACGGCTACAAAGACTTACATCAGAGCCCAATTTAGTGGAGTAATTAGTTTCTAGTGTTTGACAGTTGTCTTGGGAGAGAGATTCCAGTGGTTTCTTGGTAATTTTTTTTTGTCTACATTCTAGCCTTGATTGAAAAGCCAATCTTCTTTCACGTTAAACACTTGGATCTGTTACTCGATTTTCAATCTGGTAAACAATCTCCTTTCTGGATTATTATTTTTTCTTTATTTTTTTATTTTTTGCTGGAAAAAAAATACATTGAGTGTCTCTTTGGTTTAAAGAATGTAATTACTTGGAAAACGTAAAACTGTGTTTTCAAAAATTGTAAATTCGTGTATGATTAACATCAAGCGTCTATTCCAAAAACAAAGTATTTTATATATTTTGAAAAAAGTATGATGAGTTTGATAATTTTTTTATGAATCGTAAATTATACACAAAATCCATAATTTATTTGGTCATAATTATTCCTTTATTTGTCCACTGATCTTACAGAAATTAGAAGATTATTTATTCAAATGATATAACAATGTTCTGTTGAATATCTGTAAAAATTGTGTATCATATTAACCGGTGTTTACGTAAAGATGTTTTAATATCTTCCTCAGTTTTCCCAAATCAACAAAACAAGTTCTCAGCACAGTATTAAAATCCCATCTTCTTCAATTTGCGGCATTTTATTATGAAATAAAACTATAAGTTGACATTAAATAGTTAATATTTTTCTTATACCATTTCTATATTTACCCGCGACCTAATGGCTCTGAGTTTTTGTGTTGTTTTTTTTTTTTTCAAGTACAAACTTTTAGCTCATAGCTCCGTCATCTCTCGACTGATCTGAGATCTAATTGCAGTTTTGGACTTAGGAGGTCGAACCCTTTTGGTTCATGTATTTGACCACGCCCAAGGTCTCGTAGATTAAGTTACTCTAATGCTGCCTAAAAGAATTTCGATTTGAATGCCTAAAAGAATTTCGATTTGAAAGCAGACTGGTAGAGATCCTGATGCGTAAAGAATTTAAAACGGATATACGCCCGCCCCACGATTAGCAATTCTGGCGCACAAAAATATAGCTAATAAACAAGGGGGGGAAAAAAGATCATAGATTAATTCACTCTAATCCTGCCTAAAATAATTTCAAGTGACGCAGCTATTGAGGATTCCCTCTTGTTTTGTTTCAGTTATTCATTACTATAGAAAATGTGTACTTTAGAAATTAGATGTACAGGTATTTAATCTAGCAAGTCATTAACATTAAAGCTACTTTACAAGATTGCATGTATTTTGAAATAATTCCGTTAATTCTATACGTTGGACTTTTTAATATGTATATTAGATTTGAACCATAAGGACACACCCAAATGAAAATTCAAAGCTGTGTGACTAATAATAGGATAACTAGTAGCGTTCAGGCGATTCGAGATCTCGTGAAATGTCTAATTGGAAAGGATCGCAGCACGTTGAAACAAAGATATCATGCTGATAATAATTATAGTTACATCTAAACCCCAGCGTCTGTTGCTTAGTGATACTTGTAATAAAAGATCAACAAATTTAAACCCAGGTTAAGAAACAGTGTGATATAACGAAGCTCATTTATACCACTTACAAACACATTGATATAACTTTAGGTACTTGTGACATACACAGCCAACTATATACTCGGTGTGCTTTATAAAGACAATTCACCATTGAAACATTAAAAGACAAGTGAAACATTAAAACCCAAAATCAAACATTAGACGCTATCAACGAAGAGTTAGTATTAACACAATGATATCGATCGAAAAAGATCAAAATGATGATATTCTGACATCATACAACTGTACATTATAAGGCATAACAAAGTGTTAAAGAAAAAAAATTCATAGAGATCTCACACAAAGACCTCGTCAAATTTACTCAAGGTCCCTATGAAAAGCACGACCAAACATTACCGCTACCGTATATCCATCCAACTTTCTACTGTATAACTTAGTACCGAATGGTGAATATTTTTTATTTCTTGCAGAGTTATAAAGGAACTGTATCAATTGTTACTACGTCTATCAAGGTGAGTGTAGAAAGACGTTTGGAAAGGTTCTTTGTTTGTATTGTTAGTCTGTGTAATACAGCTGCTTATATAGTAAGTTGCAAGAAATTTCCTTTTGTTCGAAAGATTTGTATAATAAACCGACAAGGATGCTTTGTTCCATCGAAACTTTACAACTTACAATAGTGTTTCTTCTGGGGAGAAAAAAAACAGCGTTTTATACTTCCCTCGACCACCAGACACATACCAGCTCTTTACTACTTCGGCCACGTGATACAGATCAAATCTCTTGTGACCAAGATCGCGAAAAGTCATTTGGATGCCAAAAGTCCGTCAGAACTAATGTTCTGATCTCTTTATGCAACTTTGAAAATTCGAGCTCAATCAAATAATTGGATTGCTTTGAATTTGCAGGAACGTTTATTTACAGAAAACAAGAAGGAGTTCCTATAGAATCATGCAAACTGACACGGCTACTGTAGAGCTAATTACTAACGTGGTAGATAATAATGTACCCGATACTCTTCAGCGCTTGAAATACTCGCTCATTAGCTAATAGAAAGACAAATTAAAAAGGAAATAGTTAGCTGACACATTCATGGAAGATTTGTTCGAACAGTGTAATGTCATAAAATGATATTAAAAAAGTTACGGTTAATTATCTAGATTATCAAGACATACGACAGAAAATAAAGAGCGCTTTTATGCACAAGCAACAAAAAAAGATATAATTTACTTTGGAATTTGTGGAATGCTACAAAAGTGTCCCTTTCCTCTTGTTTTTCTCACATTTCAAAGAAATAAATCATCTCATCCCCTTTTTATTGTTAAATTTCAAATTAAGAGTAATTAATTATCTAGCAGGAAGTATGAAGTGTCATAATGATCGTAATGTGAGTTATGGTATCTTATAATACAAAAATAATTTTTTATGTTCGACTTAATTACAGTTACGAAGATCCAAAAATAAATTAATCAACCGTCAAAGGAGCGTTAAAAGAAGTTTAAAATATATATATATATACTCTACAACTTTTTATCTTAACTCATTTCCTTGCCTGTAATAAGAACATAAACTGTCCTTATCTTTCTTTGTAATGTTTCTAAAGATCGTGTAATATAACTTATTTACTAACGGTAAAAACTGTATTTGAAGTGCTCCAAAGATTTATGTTTGCGACATACATAAAATGGTTTGTCTCTGCAACGTTTTTGTATTCTATTATTACCAAACAATAGAATAAACACGGCATAATTCAGGGCTAAAAATACAACATAACAGTTACATATATTTCCTGGTTTGTTCAAATATAAGCATATCATTTTAGGCTATTCTATTAGATTTTAATTATAGAACTGATTTTTTTCTAATTACTGTTCTTTGCATAAGAAGGAAATCAATTAATAAAGCACTTTAATGTATGCATTTTTAAGTCTCAGAAGGGAAACATGCTTTTAAAAACGTGCATTTCAAATCGTTTTGGAACAAACTTCTCTTACACAGAAATCAAATTAATCGGCAAAGTTACTTTTTTTCAGACATATTTTACCACATTAAAAGGCTAGAGAAATATATTTACGGTAAAATGTGTTTTTATTCTTAAAAAAATAATTTATATAAGTTTTAAGAACATATGAGTAAAAGCAAATACGAATATGTAATAATAACAAAAACCACATTTGCCATATTCAATACTGATGAGGCCCTTTCACCCGATACCAGGGATCATTAGGGCGATTGGCTTATCAATTAACCAATCAAATTATAGAAAAGCTCAAGTCATATTCAAATTTTTATAATATTGCTAAAGGTTAACTATCGTACAAATCGTAGTTTCACTTTTGTTTGTTGATTTATTGTCAAGCACAAAGCTACATAATGAGTTATCTGTTCTGTGACCGCCACGGGTATCTAAACCTAGTTTATAGCGTTATAAGTCCGCCGCAGACTTACCAATGTGCCACTAAGGGGTAGGGGGCTCCTGTTTCTATGCTATTTAAATAGTTGCCGCCCCCCCCATCAGTGGCTAAGCAGAAAGTCTGAGGACTTATAACTCTAAAATCCGGGTTTCGATACCTGATGGGTACACAGCAAATTGTCAATTGTGTAGCTCTGTTTGGTTTGTTTGTTTTGAATTCCGCGCAAAGCTACACGAGGGCTATCTATGCTAGCTGTACCTAATTTAGCTGTGTAATAAGAGGGAAGGCAGCTATCATCACCACCCACCGCCAACTGTTTTACTTTTACCAACGAATAGTGGGATTGATCGTCACATTATAACGCTCCTACGGGTGAAAGGGTGAGCATGTTTGGTGTAACGGGGATTCTAACCCGCTTATACCTTTATCTTTATCTTTATGCCTTTTCTGTTTATGGATATTTCTGAAGTAAATTAATTTTATGATTTAACACAACCTCATTACTCAAACTTGGTTAGATTGCGGATATAATCACCATATCAGAGTGAGATATCTCAACATAACGCGCACTCTAACAACTAAATTCTCTTGTCATTTACATATGACTGACAGACTAACGGATAAATGAATTTGATGATCTATTGGATAATTTCTGCCTTCATGTCAATCCATCATAGCTTACTCTCGGTATCTTTCTGCTTAACTTAAAGTTTATAAGCAAATAAAGATTATCTTGTATTCGGTTTCTAAGCCTCTACGGCAACTCTGACATTTACACAGACTATATAACTTCCCAGTGCAATAGTATCTC
This sequence comes from Limulus polyphemus, assembly GCF_000517525.1. NCBI lineage: Eukaryota > Metazoa > Arthropoda > Merostomata > Xiphosura > Limulidae > Limulus > Limulus polyphemus. The sequence continues at coordinate 607,301 of NW_013665718.1, read as the reverse complement.
CTATAGGAAAACTATTAGGGTGTGAATTCTGACTGAATATTTCACCAAAACACGCACTGAAACGAAAAGGAGCCAATAACTGTGGCCACTGTATAACCACAGTAAGCCTAATAAAAATGAAGGTTGCGTCTTAAAACTATCAATTTAAATAAATTACGTCCACGAAATATTTTTTTTCTATACGCGGACAGCTCTAACTATTGTGTTTCCTTCATCTCAGAAAAGGCTAATAAGCACTCATGATTTAGAAAATAAAACATTCATGTATAAAAGAATTCCATTAGTTAGCCTACGAAAACGTTCTTGGGAACTCTTAAGAAGGAAAACAATAACAGCCTGCTTTAATTAAATAGTTAAAATGTTGCAGTTAATACTAGTAATCAACACGCCTGATATTTATAAACTATGCATTCTTTATAGCTGAGATATTGGATGTTCATCTCCTTCAAGACACAGTATCGCAACTGTGTAAGAAGTTCAGAAACATAACGGCATTAGCATGTTTACTTCAACATACAGAGTGTATTATGTAAAACATAGGTTAGAAATATTAGTCATTGCAATACAGTATGTCTCAGTATCAATAAACACTTTAGTAGTCTAATTTACTGTGTGTCTCGGTATCAACAAACACATTTTTTTCTAATTTACTGTGTGTCTTAGTATCAATAAACACTTTAGTAGTCTAATTTACTGTGTGTCTCGGTATCAACAAACACATTTTTTTCTAATTTACTGTGTGTCTTAGTATCAATAAACACTTTAGTAGTTTAATTTACTGTGTGTCTCAGTATCAATAAACACTTTAGTAGTCTAATTTACTGTGTGTCTCAGTATCAATAAACACTTTAGTAGTCTAATTTACTGTGTGTCTCAGTATCAATAAACACTTTAGTAGTCTAATTTATTATGTGTCTCAATATCAATAAACACTTTAGTAGTCTAAGTTACTGTGTGTCACAGTATCAGTAAACGCTTTGTAGTCTAATTTACTGTATGTCTCAGTATCAATAAACACTTTAGTAGTCTAATTTGCTGTGTGCCTCAGTATCAGTAAATGCTTTAGTAGTCTAATTTACTGTATGTCTCAGTATTAATAAACAATTTAGTAGTCTAATTTACTGTGTGTCTCAGTATCAATAAACACTTTAGTAGTCTAATTTATTGTGTGTCTCAATATCAATAAACACTTTAGTAGTCTAAGTTACTGTATGTCTCAGTATCAATAAACACTTTAGTAGTCTAATTTACTGTATGTCTCAGTATCAATAAACACTTTAGTAGTCTAATTTACTGTGTGTCTCAGTATTAATAAACACTTTAGTAGTCTAATTTACTGTGTGCCTCAGTATCAGTAAACGCTTTAGTAGTCTAATTTACTGTATGTCTCAGTATTAATAAACACTTTAGTAGTCTAATTTACTGTGTGCCTCAGTATCAGTAAACGCTTTAGTAGTCTAATTTACTGTATGTCTCAGTATTAATAAGCACTTTAGTAGTCTAATTTACTGTGTGTCTCAGTATCAATAAACACTTTAGTAGTCTAATTTACTGTGTGTCTCAATATCAATAAACACTTTAGTAGTCTAAGTTACTGTGTGTCTCAGTATCAGTAAACGCTTTGTAGTCTAATTTACTGTATGTCTCAGTATCAATAAACACTAGTAGTCTAATTTACTGTGTGTCTCAGTATCAGTAAACGCTTTAGTAGTCTAATTTACTGTGTGTCTCAGTATCAATAAACACTAGTAGTCTAATTTACTGTGTGTCTCAGTATTAATAAACACTTTAGTAGTCTAATTTACTGTGTGTTTCAGTATCAGTAAACGCTTTAGTAGTCTAATTTACTGTGTGTCTCAGTATCAATACACAATTTAGTAGTCTAATTTACTGTATGTCTCAGTATCAATAAGCACTTTAGTAGTCTAATTTACCGTTACTTACTACCTTACGGTATCTCTGATCAACACACACTCTAGTAGTTTAATTTGCTGTTATTTATTGTCTTACGGTATCTCGGGATAAACACTTACTTTGTTAAGTTACTTAGAAACAATAAATAATTCAGTTGTACGTTATGACACTTTTTCTGGAAATTCCTGTTAAAATCAGTATATCATGAATCTAGTACGTTTGTTGCAATGTCGTGTGTTCCTACTATAAATATAATTATATGTAAATATTTTGCTCAGTAATACCTTATAGTTGACATTTTTCTAATAGCATTAAGTCATGCAAACATTTATAAATCTTTTTAAGTTCACAAGACAGTACTCTATCTGTGAAATTGAAATTTTGTTTTTCACTTGAAAATCAAGTTCAGAATAATTTATGTTAAAAATTAAAACACTTCCAATTCGGATTTCTTAAGGAATATTGCAACCTGAGCTTACTGCATAAAGCAAATGCAAACTAAACTTAGTCAGATTGTTTTTAGTTGTTGTCTGGTGTGTTGTTTTCAGCATCTCCATTCAAAGAGAAGATACACCCGGATCAAAGTAGTAGAAAATAATAGAAGGTAAGTAATTATGCAAATTTTACAGAAAACAAATTGAACCTAACAGTTTGTTTGATAATGGTTGGAGACGGCTTGAATGGGTAATGAAGAAAAACTTTAATATAAGTTTAATATAACAGCAAATGTACAATGTTCCGACAAGGTTTTGTCATCATCAGGTACCATAAAACCTTGTCGAAACGTTGTACATTTGCTGTTATGTTAAACTTATACTAAAGTTTTCTTCATTACCCATTCAAGCCGTTTCCAACCATTATTATTCTCAACGTGGGTTCCTTGTCATTGAATTTTACAGTTTGTTTGCTCAATCTATCTATCCTAAGGTTATTTTTTATTTTAAATCAAAGAACTCATGAATTTATTTCGGAATTTCAAAATGCAGCTTATACTTTCGTCAAAAATACACGTACAAAACCTGAAAAAATTATACCTTGATGTTTTTGTTATTCTATGAACGAAGGTCAAGAAGAAAATAAGATAAAATCAGCGTTACAAAACAGTTCTTTTGGAATTGACTAAAGCTAAACTTATTCTCAACAAAAAATAACAACTCATTTATGACATGTTGGAATGTCAGCACGAGCTTTACTCACCAAAGTGTTTAATAACTTTGATTTTTTTTAATTTATCACATGTAAAACTTAAACTCACTTTTTTTGCACAGGGAGTAAGTTTCTATCTGTTTGCTAAGTCCGTTAAAAAACTACATATTTCCTCAATTTTTACTCAATGTTTGAAGCAAGAGGAAACATCAATGACAAGAAAATATAGATTGGTAAAGCGAGTTAAGTTCACACTCTCTAATATGAAGAATTTCTCTATATATGTTTGATGTCCTCAAGGGTTGTATATTGACGTAAGGAGCTTTATGACATGTCAGGTAGTGAGTGATCTGCCATGACTTCTTTATCATTTCGGCTCTTATAAACCACTCTGAGGTGTTCCTAAGAGTAATAATGAAGTGAGCAGACTAATGCAGAGTGTATGTTATTTGATGTAGTACATTAATGTATGTCACAGGTTCGTCTACAAATCATATTAAGGTGTTCCTAAGAGTCATTATGAAATGAGCATAATACTGCTTAGTGTACGTACTTTGATGTAGTATAATAATGTCCAACAGAGGTTCGTCTATAAATCATTCTGAGGGGTTCCTAAGAGTCATTATGAAGTGAGAAGAATACTGCATACTGTATGTTATTTGATGTAGTATAATAATGTCCATCACAGGTTCGTCTATAAATCATTCTGAGGGGTTCCTAAGAGTCATTATCAAGTGAGAAGAATACTGCATACTGTATGTTATTTGATGTAGTATAATAATGTCCATCACAGGTTCGTCTATAAATCATTCTGAGGGGTTCCTAAGAGTCATTATGAAGTGAGAAGAATACTGCATACTGTATGTTATTTGATGTAGTATAATAATGTCCATCACAGGTTCGTCTAT
>NW_013665718.1:589122-602575 GCF_000517525.1 Limulus polyphemus | reverse complement strand
GGTACGTTATCATCCGTCACAGATTCTTAGACACAATCAGGCCGTTTTACTAGTCAATTTTAGTTTAAACATTCGTTAGAACTGACATAGAGTTTGGACTATCTATGAGTTCAATATTCGAGACGGTCTTACGTGTGTAATAACTGAAGATTTTTCAAACGAAGAGGTTAGTCACTTTGGTTGTTGTTTACATATAATTTGTTGTTGAATTTGATGAAATTTCCAAATTAGACAAATTAAAATCATTTATGTTGTGAGAGTTCTAATCAGCGGATCTGTGCCAAATAAACTTTAAAACGTTAAAAACCTTTTAACAATGAAACCGAACAATCATGAACTTCAAATATTGTATTTGAAACCATAGGGCCCTCACCCAATTAAACTAAAGGACGTGACCAGTGAGTGGAGTCAATGGTTCGAATTCTGCTTGTTTTTGGTTTTTACTTTCTCAGAAAATTTCTACTTTTGGTACATTATTCATAATAATCCACATGAAGAAAAACCTATAATTACACTCTGGATTCATCGATTTGTTTTTATTATGTGTGTTCCATTCGTTTATCTATGAACGAAACTTGTTTTGTATTAATCGCTATAGATTCTAAACACGTATATCCTTATGCCAGGAATACTATGTTTTGTTTATTTTCGGACGTGTTGAGCGTATAGCAAACTTCAAACATAAGCCAATGTGGCATCCTAATATGTGTATACATGTACACGTATTTGTAAGATTCATAAACGCTTTTCCATTACCCATTTACGTAATGCCCGGCATGGCCAGGTGGTTAGAACGCTCGACTAATAATCTGCGGATCGCCTGTCATACCAAACATGCTCGCCCTTTCAGCCGTGGGGGCGTTATAATGTGACGGTCAATCTCACTATTCGTTGGTAAAAGAGTAGCCCAAGAGTTGGCGGTGGGTGGTGATGACTAGCTGCCTTCCCTCTAGTCTTACACTGCTAAATTAGGGACGGCTAGCCCTCGTGTAGCATTGCACGAAATTAAAAAAAAGAAAAAACAATTTACGTAATATATGTTTATGGCTCCCCACGGTTCCACTTCATGGAACTTAATATATTGTTTTTTTCACTTCACATATTAACAAGCTTCAACAAGTTAACTCTAATATATAAATATCAGTATGTATTTACTTGTGGTAGTTTGAGTTAAGAAGCGTTAGACTGGTATGTAATATTGAGTCGAAGAACTTGCCACATAGTTATTTATCGACTTTTAACCTCTTTGGATATGATTTATTTTACTCCAAAATACAAAGGTACACCAGAAAAATATGTATAAATCTTTAAAGATTTTTATGAAATTTAACCATGAGTTATTAATTTCCAATCTCATTATCAACCATACATCATGCGCATATGAACATAGATTCAAAGATTTTGATAATCCACTATAAGGATTAACAACGCTGGAAAGAGACTTCCCATTATTTTTTAAAAAATAAAAACATTGTTTTTATGATATTTCGAATAATCAACATACATCCTGCAATCGCATCATTTTAAGATTAAAGATTGGACTGATATACTTTGTAATTTGTGGATTATGCGTTTATACAACATTTTGTGGTGTATCAACACAAACTATCTTTCATTTAATATGTTGGGCTGGGTTGAATTTTTATTTCTGTGAGCAGTTTCAAAGTATGAGCGAAGAAGTTGATGCACAGATCGTACTCTTAATTATTTCTTGATTCTAGCGCTTCGATGCACAGATGTTGTTTCAATAACTTATGCAAAGTTTATTTCTAGCAATTTCTGGTGGCGTGCTCAGAAACTAAAAAAGCTTTAATATACTGTCTTATGACTTCAAACTTGCGTGTAGGTATGATGGTAAAACAGTCAAAAGAATCATATAGACAATGTACCTGATTTAATACCCTAGTGGCATGATAGATTATTATTGCTATTAACTATATACATTATCTGTATCTGTCTGTGTGGCTCCCAGTGGCTCAGCGGATTTATAACACTAAAAACCAGGATTTATAACACTGAAAACCAGGTTTAGATACTCGTAGTGGGCACAGCATAGATAGCCCATTGTGTAGCATTGCGCTTAACTACAAACAAACTGTTTGTATGTCTGTGTGTTTTGTAGCAAAATCATATTGGGCTATCTTTTGTGTCCATTGCGGGGAATCGAGCCCCAAGTTTTAGCGGTGTAAGTTCGTAGACTTACCGTTGTCCCACCGGGGCTGCATATTATCTTAAGTAATTCCATACAAACAAAAACTCAAAAATAATAGTTTTATTTGTTTATTTTTAAGGACAGAGCTACAGAATGGGCTATCTGTGCTGTGCCCATCACAGGTATCGAAACCCGCTGAGCTATTGAAATGCTAAAAAAATAATAGTTTCACAAATATAGGAATATTTTATTCATTTCATGAGCTCCTAACTCTTGAGACCCTGGGTAGAGCTAGATGAATCTTCATGAGAAATAGTTTTACTGCATGATAAGTATCTGAATAAATAACATATACGAATTTCTTAATACAAATTTGAGAAACTTGTATCACGATGAGGAATAGTTTTGAAATGTGTTGAGATGTATTATATATGTTTTATAAGGACCTCTGGTAGCTTACATAGATTAAGAACATTTCATACGTATTCTCACTTTGCGATCGATTATGGCAAGCATTTTAGGTCAGTTCAACAGAGAGTGAAATGTAATGTACTACAGCTACAAGTTAACATTGTTTGACTTTTGGTAAGTTGTTTAATCGCTTTTGATTAGAATATGCATCAGCTCTTTCTGTTGCAAAATATCCATACATTCAGAGCATAAGAATTTTTCAGATTGGAAATTTAGAAATTCCAAGGCAGGGGTATCCCTTGTATTTAATACCATTGCAAAACAATGGAATATGGATCAACTTGGAGCACCAGACCATCCAAAAAATAAAGACCTACAATCAAACCGTGGTTAACAAATTGCAGTGTTTTATAACAGGTAAGAACAACAAACATAAAGGACAGTGACAAAAGCCGTTTTGGAGCTTCAGGCAACAGTCTGTAACATAATAAAAAAGATTTTCCTTTAGGAAACCTGGCCAACAGGATAGGGTCACCAAGGTAAGACTTCTAGTCATACTTACCGTTCAACCGTTGCATACTTCAAACAGCTGGAGAATAAAACTGGTATTCATGCTATTCCATACGAATACATAAAGACCAAGCAGGTAGAAACAGCATCTATAGATTTTTGTGTGATTGTACTGTTGAAAAAGGCGTTGTAAAACTGTCGTACCCGTACACTAGATTGTTTATGGATATCTGCAGGGAGTATTAGTGTGCTTTCAACATGATATCCTTAAGACGGAGCTTTTTGAAATGGAAACCTTGTTGTTGACAAGATGCGTGGCCGTCCGATAAAAATGACTGGACGTGGCGACAGGGACTGTAATAACGTGGTGAGACTCCAAAATCGTTCTAATATAGGTACTCAACCTCTGTATAAACTAGTGAGCCATAGAAGAACTGGCCTTTTCGAACTTTTTCTTCCACTGTTTACATTAAATATTGTTGCACAGTTGCAAAAGTACAGGAAACTAAGGAAAGCCTGTTTTGAAGCGCTTTATTAACTCTGTCTCTTTTATTCTTAATGTGCCAATTTTTATTTACATTGCCGAAGACGTTGAAATTAAATTTCGCACTCGAATATTGCCGTCTAACGGATGGTCTCTTCTTTTCAGTAACCTTTTTATTTGTTTGTCGATAAACATAAAGCTACAAATATGGGCTATCTATGCTTTGCCCACCACGGGTATCAAAACCCGGTTTTTTGGTGTTATAATTCTACAGGTTTCGTTAACTTCAGTGTTTCCCAAACCCCTTCCACCCTAAGGCACACAATGGAAGAGTGAAAGAAACCAACGCATACTATTAATTTCGACGTCCATAGCAAAGTTATAATAAAAATACAAAATTTGATAAAAATAGTATGCTAAATAATATGAGTTCCGACAGTACATTTACTTGATAATCACACTTAAATTGTTATATTAACGTATTTTGTTCTAATTGTTTAAAAAATAAATAGGAATAATTCTTTTTCTTTTTTTTTGCACAACACCACCAGCTTTTGCTACAAGTTATACTGTGTTGTGATACACCCTTCGAGTTCCAGCGTTTATTTGTTTTTCTAGTGCAAAGTTACACAATATGTTACGTACATTCTATCCACTGCGGAAATCGAACCCCAAATTGAAGTTTTATAAACCTTGAAGCTCACCAGAGACACCAGAGGATATATTCTTCGGGGAAACATTGTTATAAAAATCATGTTAACTTCGGATGTTTTTCCCCACATTTCTGTAAACATTTTTAGCACAAATTTTATGCCTACTGGTCTCTAACGCATCGTCAGTTTTCGGAGTTTAAACTGTAGCTGTGTTATAGTTGATCCAAACATGCTGGCAAACAATCCAACAACATTTAAACAAAAATCTGGTGAACAATCCAACAACTCTTAAACAAAAGTCTGATGAACAATCCAACAACGCTTAAATAAAAGTCTGATGAACAGTCCAACAACGCTTAAATAAGAATCTGGTGAACAATCCAACAACGCTTAAACAAAAATCTGGTGAACAATCCAACAACGCTTAAACAAAAGTATGATAAACAATCCAACAACGCTTAAACGACAAAATAACGTGCTAATCTTAATATTAGCTGAAGGTGAATATTAGAGATTGGAAACGATTCACAAACGTTTTTAACTTCTCTTTGTAAATTATAACTTAAAAACTGAAATTTAAGTGGTGAGACTTGTGGTATTGGGATAAACTAGGATGTTTCACGAATATTTTGATTAAGTAAATTTTTCATCAGATTTATAAGAAACTATTGTTTTATATTACTTTTAATTTGCAGAGAACCACAAAACGAATTGCTTTTTTGTAAAATAAATCCAGAATTAACAAGCAATCTCTGAAAATCTATACAGGAATATACATTATTTTATGAGGAATCCAGAGGTATACGCTGATCTGTAACTAGATAACATTAAAAGAAGTTATGATTGATTAAAGGTGATGTTTTACCCCAATTCAGACAACGGTCATTATTTTATTGTATTACATTATCTATGGAACACTCACAATTACCGAACGTTTTGTATAACCGTTGAGGAACTGCTGAGACAACGAGCCAATGAATGCGTATTCTTGTCAAAATGGAAACGAAGTCGAATTCATAGCTAACCTACAAAATGACTGAGGTCTTAAAAGTGTATACGATCACGTTATCACACCAGTTGTTCAAAAACTTAGCTGTAAGAGAGCTCAGAGAAATTTCGGGGAAAGAGGTGCTGTGTAGTGATCCAAAACAAGTAAGTCTCCGTACAGGAGCGGTAAACTCACGGATGTATCAGACGACTTGCCCCCAAATGGGGATGAGGGCAGTAGGAGGATAACGATTCAAGATCAGGTAAAAAACGAAGTAAATGATAACTTTTTCTGAGTGAAGTGCAAAATTATTATACGAATAAGAAGAGAGGGGTGTATAAAGATAATGACGAAATAACAAGACAAAAGTTCGCGAGTGGTCCACTTTGTTGGATAAAAACATCTTAAGAACTACTAGGATTAAAGAAAACAACACGGCAAAATGATCCCTGAGTCATACCTTGAACAACCATGTACCTCACTCCTAGGCTTCCTGATTTGATTAAATGGAGCATCACCAACAAAAATTGTCATATTTTCTCATCAGCGATGTTTATTTGTACAAATAGTATATATATCCGTTTAAATTATTTCAAACATTATTAATCAACTAAAAACAATTGGCACAAATCTTTAAAGTTTTAATGAAATGTTTAAACAACAAATAAATCATGACCTTTTTTTTACTTATTATCCCTGCCTGATATTGTGTTTACTTTAAGTATGTTTCCAGTAAACCTTAATGCGTTTATGTGAAAAATATCGAGGTAGATAATATTGTTTGTTACCATTTTGTTCAAACTCTGTCTTTGGAAATAGCTAAAAAGAACATTAAGGAGGTTTTTTGTTTCATGAATATGCTTCCTATTACATATTATAGCTTTCAAGTAAGATATACAGTTCCCTTATGACCAGAGTCTATTCGTCCCCATCTGGCGGCCGCTAGAAAGTGAAAGCATTAAGTAAAAGTTAAACAAATATCTGGTGAAAAAAATATCTAAATACTTGATTCCATACTTCAAAAAGTTTATAAGTATGATGTGTTCAAAATAAACCAGTTTTATACGTTTGTTAATGTGAACTTTTATAGATATATCAAACGTAGAAGAAATTCATTATCATCTGTCGACATTTTTATGCGGCGGTAGCTTTTAGCTGAATTTACGAATTTTAGAAAAATTACTGGCTCCCACTAGTGCTGGATACCAATTCCCATAAGGCCCTTGAAAGTGAGCCTAAAAATCATACTTTAGTATCAGCAGCACTATAAAAAAATAAATAAAAAGGTTTTACAGTAGGATGTAGCCGGGAGAGAACTTAAATAATGGCGATAGGTTCCTTTATTATGTGAAATAATAATGGCAACCATAAGTAAAAAAATATATTTTACTTCACCGACATATAAAAAGTACGTTAAGCGATGTACGGAGAAAAACTGCAACATTCATTTAAAGTACTTAAAACAGTGAAAACTTCTTCTAACAAAATAAAATAACTCTTTTAAAATATATTTTCTTCTAAGATTAACGATAACAAGTGTGCAATTTTTATTTCTTCTTAGAACATAGAGACATTTTCTTACCTACTTACGTATGTACATTTTTTCCTTTTTGAAAGCTGAGAAATATTTAACATTATGTTCGGAGTATTGTGACTTTCATCGCCTCTCAAAACTATATGGCCAGGTGGTTAGGGCGCTCGACTCGCAATCTGAGTGTTTCGGGTTCAAATCCTCATCCCATCAAACATGCTCGCCATTTCAGCCGTGGGGGCGTTATAATGTGACGGTCAATCCCACTATTCGTTGGTAAAAGAGTAGCCCAAGAGTTGGCGGTGGGTGGTGATGACTAGCTGCCTTCCCTCTAGTCTTGCACTGCTAAATTAGGGACGGCTAGCGCAGATAGCCCTCGTGTAGCTTTGCGCGAAATTCAAAACAAACCAACCCAATCAAAACAATACGTGATAGCAAAGCATCAGTAGGTATCTGGATATTTCGAAATTACTTTAACACACACGTCGACATGTGGCTAACTGACTCTCCTGAGAAAATTTAACTGGATTTATATATATATTACGGGTCAGTCAAGAAAAGTTAAATACCTGTCAAAAAATGTTTATGGTGGAATTGAGCGCTAATGGTCCTTTAAAACACCACTAATTCGGTTTGAAAATGAAGCAGCAAAATTCAGAAAGCTTCAACAGAAATATTACAATGTAATCTAATAAAAATACACTTCTAATTTTCTACAAAATGTTGAATTCTAGTTTTAAGAACAGCCCATAACATTTCGATGAGGCAAAGGTTTGGTTTAAGACAGGCAAGAAGAGTATGCAACGAAGACTCCTTCACGGTCGCCATACTAGCTTGCAACATCTCTTGATGTAAGAATAGGCATATTATCACCTTGTAAGGCATCATCACCGATAGAATAAAATACTGTGATTTAACGTAAACCTGGACTTCTACAATGTTCTTGCAGTTAATAGCTGTTATCTTGGCTTTCAGTGCAGTAATTTGAACCAAGCCTACACTAACAAATGGAATTATATTCAGTTGGATACAAGTAAGCGAGGGATGTATATATTTATCTTGGGTTGTTTCCACATATACACGCACCAAACTGATGGGCAAATACATTAATATTGGCTAATCTAGCCAAATCATTTTTTGCCACAGTTCCCTACTTCAGTGATTTTGTGGTATATCCATAAACATAAGTTTATCGGATTAATTAATAACTTGTATATAGTATATATCTCTATCGCTGGGTCGAGACCGAGGCTACTTCATAGTTAGCGCATTGGACTGTGAATCGTGATTTTTGTCCCATTGCCAAAAAAATGCACACAGTACTTTGACCCACGACTATTGAATCGAACTTTTCCATTAGAGCAGTCCAAAAATTAAAGGTGGATGCAGCTGAATATCTGCCTTCCCTCTGATCAACCAGTTTAAATGAAAATTAGGAACGATTAGGCCAGGTAGCCATTGTGTAAGATTTACGCGAATTTTCAAAACAAAATATTACGAATTATAGAGTTTGCATCGCATTTTGTTTTTCTTATATCAGTCGATTAATCATCAATGAACTGTTAATACTTACTATGCACCGGTTCAGGTCACACACGATGATTTTATTGTCATTCGTTGTAAATGGGATTTTACGAGTTATAGTCCATACTAATACTACCTTAGAGTCTGTTATTATTACCACATCAGAAACCTTTGCAATTTTATTTGCAGATGCACACGCCAACCGGACTCTTACTGATGACAGTGATTGCTAAACCTTTTCTCCAATCTCTTTATTTATATTTAATTAAACAGTATAATTTGGCCCCATTTTCACATAAAATAGTCTCATTTTTTTCAATTTCTTTGTATTTCATTCACTGTTTTAGTTTAAATTGGTAATTTCTTACACTATAGGTATGAATATTTATTGCAATCTCTGTTTCCTTCCAACTTGTTGAGATATTGTAGAACCATTGACTGAACAATAGTTTTATACACTTTTTTATACTGGAGATGGTTGAAGGCCCCGTGCACTGAATAACAATAATTACCAGTGTTAAGAGAGTGGGTTGCATAACGATGCTGAAGACATTTTTACCAACACTGGATGCTGGCATATAAATGTGAGAATGTCAAAACCGTTATGTTACCAATTAATTCGTCCATTAATGCTTTCTTCAACAAGTAATTGATGCAAATATTGAATAAAAGATTTCAAAATAATTATTACCTAGGCTTTGCACCTAAATGTAAATTTTTTATATGTTAAATGCGTTCTTCTTCCAACATCTCTTTGTTGAGAAAGGTTAAAAATCAGCTAACTTTGACAGACGTTCGAAAATAGTTCTGGTTTATGTGGAACCAATGTAAGCCAAATACTATCAAAACGTTCTCATAAGCAATCAGCCTTAATGGATTGGTTTCAAAGAGAGTATAGGTGTATGATCCAAATAATTTTGTCAATAACTTTGTCTCCCCAAAAGTTTCAAAGAGAGTATTTTAGTGCGCTTTAAATTATTCTGTTAATAATTTTGTCTTACCAAAGGTTTTCGAAAAAGATTATTGACTTGCGATGAAAATTGTTCCAAACATAGATAAAGTAAGTAATTGTAAGTAAATTATTGACATGGGTAGGTATGTATATGTTTTGATATGTGTTTTAAACGTTTTACGATAATTATGTAAGCCACACATACAAGAAAAAAGTATGAAAACAATAAAATATTTTTTATTAAATTCAAAGCTATTATTTTATATCTTCAAGATATTTGAATCTTTTTTTTTTTTTGTATATTAATAATGTTATAGGCTACATAGACAATGAAAGTGAACCATTTGGTACTTAATGAAGCACTGAGGTAATATATTAGCACTGTATCATGTGCAACTGAAAATAGAATTAATGCCTGAAACAATTAAGGATTAAATAACATATGTATTTGTGTTTCTTGAAAATATCCTGTTTTTCGGATCCTGCAAAACGCCACTGGTGACCGCCGAGGGAAAGTGTTTAAATAAGAAAGTAGATTTATCTGTGTTTTGTTTGTTTGTTTTAAATGTTAAAGAAGTGGACTTATCTGTGTTTTATGTTTGTTTTAGATGTTAATAAAGTAGATTTATCTATATTTTTTGTTTGTCTTAGATGCTAAGAAAGTAGACTTATCTATGTTTTTCTTTATTTTTAATGTTAAGGAAGTAGATTTATCTGTGTTTTTGTTTGTTTTAGATGTTAAGAAAGTAGACTTATCTATGTTTTTCTTTGTTTTAGATGTTAAGGAAGTAGATTTATCTGTGTTTTTCTTTATTTTTAATGTTAAGAAAGTAGATTTATCTGTGTTTTTGTTTGTTTTAGATGTTAAGAAAGTAGACTTATCTATGTTTTTCTTTGTTTTAGATGTTAAGGAAGTAGATTTATCTGTGTTTTTCTTTATTTTTAATGTTAAGAAAGTAGATTTATCTGTGTTTTTGTTTGTTTTAGATGTTAAGAAAGTAGACTTATCTATGTTTTTCTTTGTTTTAGATGTTAAGGAAGTAGATTTATCTGTGTTTTTCTTTATTTTTAATGTTAAGGAAGTAGATTTATCTGTGTTTTTGTTTGTTTTAGATGTTAAAGAAGTAGATTTATCTGTGTATTTTGTTTGTTTTAAATCTTAAATAATTAGATTTATCTGTGTGTTTTTGTTTGTTTTTTAAATGTTAAAGAAGTAGACTTATCTGTGTTTTTGTTTGTTTTAGATATTAAGGAAGTAGATTTGTCTGTGTTTCGTTTGTTTGTATTTAACTTTTTTAGGCAAACGTAAACAAGGGTTATCAGCGCATATATGTTCTTACTTTTAAACTGATAAACAAAAGAGAAGGCAGCTATCAATAGTATCCTCCGCCAACTATTTGGCTATTCCAAATAGTGTAACTCTCATAACGCACCAATAGTCCTAACATATATTTATATTCTAGTTACTTTTTCAAAAATAATTGAATAAACGAACATTTCAATTTGTATCTTGAGTCATAGACTTGTCTTCTTAACAAAATCGCACGTTGTTTGGCACTCAAAAAAGCAACATAAAAGATATATTGAATATAAATGCATTCTAATTAAGTTCAATGCTATGAATTTGCCTTAAAATATTTCAAATCTTTTACGTATTTTTGCTATAAAAGGGCCAGTATAAGTTAACTGACAGTAGCGAAATATGTTTTTACCTTTTTTTTAAATAATCGTTGTATTATCAGAACGGCATAAAGTGTAGCGTTATGCGTATGAATCAATGTTGTTGTTTTTTTGTCTTGTAATATGAACGTGATCTTTCCTGGGTCTATCTCCAGGTGAAAGGTTCCAAAACGAATGATGTTGGTCGAAGATCCCAACAGATGCCATAAATCTTACGCCGTTATCTGTCAGAAACAGAGGTCACAGGTTTTCATCAGCTCCGTTAGGGGTCGCACTGTCTTTGTTCTACACGATTTTGGAATTTGAGACACAGTTTAGGAAACACAATAAACTGGATGTTTTCGTTTATAGCAAACCCAAAAATATGTGACAGATATTTTTTATTATAATTGTATTTTAAAATAATGCAAAGTTAAATGAGCTTCAATTTGGTAGCAAGAAACACAGCCCTAAAGTTATTAAGAAAGGTTTTCCACAAACCTCATAAGCTGTATAATGAACTTGTTTCTTTATTTGTTGTTAATCACAAAAAATACAGAATGTGCTATTGATACTCTGCCCACAGTGAGTATTGATATTTAATTTTCAGCGTTATAAGCTCCTCAGACTTATGGTTGAGTCACTGGTTGGTGCCCCCCCCCCCACGTGGCACAGCGGTATGGCTGCGTAGTTACAACTCTAGAATCAGGGTTTCGATACCCGTGGTGGGCAGAGCACGGATAGCCCATTGTTTTAGTTTGTGCTTAATTACAAACAAACATTGATTGGCTTACTAGATTATAAGCAGTACAATATGTATGCTATTAAGTCGTACGTCTGTGGACTTACAACGCTAGAAACCGGGTTTCGATATCCGTGGTGGGCAGAGCAAAGATAGCCCATTGTGTAGCTTTGTGCTTAATTACAAACAAATCTATTAATTCCTTGTTTGGCATATAAAACTCTATGATATTTTGTCGCTATATAATTAGAATACAAAGAAATTTGAAAACAAACGTTCTGTGCAAGTTTATATTTTTTTGTGTACACAACAATTTGAAATAATGCATAATTTATTAATAAAACAAAAAGAAAATCTGAAAGCTGCTAAATGAAAGCATGATAAGCTACTGATGGTATTGAATATTAATAAATGGTTTTAATTTATTTTAATTAGAGGCAAAAAATCATGCCATTTTGTTGCAAATACGAATGTTGTCCAGCGTTGAAAAATTAATCTATAATAATTAAACGGCGTGTCTGTGGGTCTGTGTGTGTGTGATCGCTATAACTCCAAGAGAAAAGAACCTAGAAACCTGAAATTCTTCACCCATACTAAGTGGACCATGAGGGTATGCACCTGGGTATTATTACTTATTCACGTGTGTGCGCACATGCAAGAGCGCATCTTTTTAATGAGGCAAGCTAGCAAAAAACCACATAGAAAAGAAATGTGATCGCCATAGCTCCAAGAGAAAATAACCTAGAAACCTAAAATTTTGCACACATACTAAGTGGACCCTGAGGGTGTGCACCTAGATATTATTACTTATCCACGTGCATGCGAGGCAAGCTAGCGAAAAACTACATAGAAAAGAAATGTAACTGCCATAGCTCTAAGAGGAAAGAACCTAGAAACCTGAGGGTATGCACCTGGGTATTACGGTAGTACTACTTATCTACGTGCATACGCGCATGTGTGTGCGCATCTTTTTATGCGAAAAACTACATAGAAAAGAAATGCGTCCGCCATGGAATGTTAGAGTGTTTTAACTATTATGGGATGTGTAACGAGTTTGTTATTATATATTTATCCTAATATCAACGTTTGTTTAGATTAAATTTATATTTATAAACATACATAGCTTATATTGTTAAATATGTATTGCGAAACCCCCGCCTATTCTCCAAAGTTGTAGAAGATTCTCGAGAGTAAGAATCAACAATATATATGTGTGTACGTAAACGCTTAAATTTGTATTGTAACGTAAAACTGACATTTCTGGAACGTCTCCATACGGCTATAAATATAACCGACGCGACAAAGAGAATATCTATTATTGGTTCACTATAGTCAGTGTGCGATAAACTTCGGAAGCTATAACTGTGATTGATTGTTATAACGCTTAGCAATCGGAAAACTTCAGATATTTGACCAGGAGCATTTGCAAATTTTGAACATTATAAATCATTTAACTTCAGTGGATTCACATCGGACATTCACATAGTACTTTTGCGAAAACATTACCTAAAGTCATCGGTGAAACTCGACCTGTAATCGGCGTGTAATCAACGAAAACTACAGGGCTGGCTAGCTCCCTACGAAGTGAATTGTACCTATATCACCTCGCTCATCGTGAACTCTCGATAAGATATCAAGGAAGGTCCAAATTAGAAAGAAGACTTTATATTGCTTGTAAGTTTGTGAAACTTTTGTTTATAAATCATTGTTTGTAATAACTGTTATTGTAAATTGTATTGTTATGTGTATATTTAAACGTATTTGTGATAAAAAAAACTGTGTATCAATCTTGTTGGCAAATATCATCAACTGACTATATATCGGCTTTTATTTAAATACTAAATCCA
>NW_013665718.1:582668-588908 GCF_000517525.1 Limulus polyphemus | reverse complement strand
AAATCCAAAGTACAATTTAACTACTAAATTTAAATTATCAGTTAACGCAATTTTAGGCTATTTGAAATTCTAATACGTAACATATGTTATAGAGTGATTGTTTTAAAACTATTATGGGATGTTATAGGGTGATTTTTTAAATATTATGGGATGTTATAGGGTAGTTTTAATAACTCCAATACTCACCAGGAAAACGTTCTCATTCTTATAACTCCCCCCTCCCCTTGTGGGCCAACGATAATTGTACAGACTAACAACGCTAAAATCCAAGGCTTAGTTCTCCGATGTGGACAGAACACGGATAGATCATTGTTGTAGCTCTGCGTTAAATTAACAATAAAAGCATCTCTTTTTTTTTTCGTCTGTATTAATGTTGACTACATTCAAGAAAAAAAAATATGCGGAAATAGGTTCATTTCGAAAGAGATCAATGTCTCATTTTGGTTTGCAAAAAAAAAAAGATTAATTGCTGATATTCATGATGAAATATCTGATATTTAAATACAGAAAAAAAATAACTTGAGTAATTGTAAAACGCATAGGTATTATAAAAGTACAGGTTAATTCACAGCATGAACGAAACTTTAAACTCAGACAGAATTACTAGGTGAGTCTTTAATGTTGTGAACGAAACTATAAACTCAGACAGAATTACTGGGTGAGTCTTTGATGTTGTGAACGAAACTTTAAACTCAGACAGAATTACTGAGTGAGTCTTTATTATTGTGAACGAAACTTTAAACTCAGACAGAATTACTGAGTGAGTTTTTAATGTTGTGAACGAAACTTTAAACTCAGACAGAATTACTAGGCGAGTCTTTAATGTTGTGAACGAAACTTTAAACTCAGACAGAATTACTGGGCGAATCTTTAATGTTGTGAACGATATTTAAACGTCTTAGCATTCTATGAAATTTTGTTAAATAAATTCAAGCGGCTTTTATAGATACTGTGGCAATACACTCTCTACAGTGAACCACTAATTTTAATAAGTGCTCAATAATTAGAAATTATTGTTGGTTTCAGATATTCGCACAAAGCTCACAAAGACTTGATAACGAGGAACCCAGAAAATAAAGATAAAAGTTTCGAGACGGCTTGACTGGATAATGAAAAATTGTATTATAAATGTATAACGTTTTGACACGATTTTGACTGGGTAATGAGAAAATTGTATTATAAATGTATAACGTTTCGACACGATTTTGACTGGGTAATGAAAAAATTGTATTATAAATGTATAACGTTTCGACACGATTTTGACTGGGTAATGAGAAAATTGTATTATAAATGTATAACGTTTCGACACGATTTTGACTGGGTAATGAGAAAATTTTTATATAGCTACACGTTCTTAATTTTGAACCGAAAGTCGAGAAGAAAGGCAACTAGTGCGGAGTGCGTTTTTGCGACATACGGGACGCGAAGCTTGAATACTTCCTCCCGATTCATTGCCGAGAATGCTAACTACTAGGTCATGTCCGGCCATATTAGATATTTGAAATAAAAGCAACGGTATAACCCCAGAATATCATATTTTAGTTTAAGATAAGTTTGTATGACTAGACAGACTGTAGAGGAATAATCACAGAAAGTGAAATAACACGTCGTTCTCTGTTGTTGTTTTGTCTATTTTTTTGTTTTTGTTTTACCTTTTACCAGATAAAGCTTTTTTAAGTTAGTTTGTTTGTTTGTTTTTAATTATGCACAAAGCTACATAAGGGCTATCTGTGCTCTGCCCACCACGAGTACCGAAACCCGGTTTCTAGCGTTGTAAGTCCGCAGACATACCGCTGTGCTACTGGGGGGGGGGGGGGTTAAGTTAGTTGACTAACATTTGTTTTAAATTATTCAAATTATCATCAGGTGTGCTCAACGATAAGTTTAAGAGTGTTTGATAGTAAATTCCGGGTTACGATCCCTGTCCCGGTCAAAGTGTAGATAACCTATTTACCATTTAGGGTTAAAGACAAATAAATATATTATTCAGTTACCTTGTTTTCCTTTAAGTGACTGGCCCTCTGCTTGTTTCCAATACGTTTCGTAACCACGTTAAAATAATCACTTCTATGTATTCGTAAATCTTTCTTAGATCTCTTACTTTCATTATCTGGAATTCCCACAACAAATAGGAAAACTTATTTTATGGGGATTGTGTATTACTTGGCTGTGGTATGTGAGATCTGGTCGAATCCAACCTTCGTACAGCGAGTGATAAAACCAGGATGGGACGATATGAAAAAAATAGAACAGCCGATTCGCTTTGGAATAACACATCCATTACCTTACCTTACAGCTCACCGTCACGGTACATGACCGCTTTTAACGGTTCAATAATGACGTTCCAACTTGTCGTAATGTCAAACCATCTTTGAAATCAAACCCAAAAGGCTACAACTCTTACATTTTTTGACATTTCACGAGGGAATGTGATGTGGATTTATAGAAAGTACAAACTATTCATCGAAATTCCCACGAGTCCTCGAGTCCAATAACGTTCATAGATAAATCAGATTGGTGACAGAAAAATTCGCAATACCCACGTATTTATTATACTTGTACAAAGCACCCCGTGACAGTAACCGAACATCAAGAGTTAGAGTATGACCTGCTTTTACTGTTTGTGTACTACTGATAACTGTGGTATAAGATATATGTGTTGTCTGAATCCCTTTGCAAGTAACATACAAGATTTCCAACTGGTTACTCGTCAATTACAGATAAATCCCATTTCATTGGACTTTCTTCGATCGTGAATGTTGTTTGAGGTTGGCTTTGTGAGGACTTTTTTGGATTCCAGAACTTCGTGTCATGTCATATAATTTAAGAGCAATTTTATGTTACAAGATGTACTTGTAACCGTCAGTCTCGTCTTGAAGATGTTAACCTTCAGCAAAAGTTAAACTATGAAGAACATCTTATTCACAGACCTTTTGTCAGATAATTAACATATGAAGTATAAAAAACTGCCTTAGTTACTGTTATATATGCTGGTATTATTTTTGTTTTAGAGCAAAAGCACATTGGACTATCTGCTGTGTCCATCGCGAGGAATCGAACCCTGGATTTTAGCGTTATAAGTCTGTAGAGTTATCGCTGTCCCACCGGGATACATTTGCTGAATAAACATTTTGCTGCGGAGAAAACATCAAGTTTTTTTTATCAATTCTTATAACACTTAAGTTCGGGCTTTGATATCTACGATGGACAACCCGAAAATAGCCCAGCCTACAACTTCGCGCCAAAACAAACAAACAGACTCAATGTTACAAAAATGATGACCCGAAAAAATAAAACTTTATAATATATAATTAAATAACAGTGGTTCAGGTGAGTAACAGCAATTAAAGAGTATGGGATTTTGCAAAAAATATTATTGAAATATATGTAAATTTAAATATCAGTTTCTTCCATACTATCAAAGTTTCTCAGTATTGTTTGTTTGTTTGTAATTAAGCACAAAGCTACACAATGGGCTGTCTGTGCTCTGCCCACCACGGGTATCGAAACCCGGATTCTAGCGTTGTAAGTCCGCAGACATACCGCTGTGCCACTGGGGGGGGGCATTCTCAATATTATATATATTTATGTACTAGCGTACAACCCGTCAATAGTGACGGGGCGAGTTCTACCACCCCCACCCCATAGTATACCCCAACCTCACATCTCATAGCTAACTGCAATACATAAATTTTGCAAAATCAAGCTTGAAAACAAAGAGGCAAAAAAAGTGCAGCCGAGGCAGTCAAACGTCATTAAAAATCAGTCAAATTAACAACTTCTAATATATAGAAAAACCAGTGCGTTTTGGTAACATTACGTTCGAACAATGGCTTTTATGTCCTGTTGCTTAGCAACAAATGTATAACCTACTATTGTTGTTAGTCTATGTATTAAAAATATAAAATAAAATGTATAGACAACAAAACTGGAAAAATATTTGTTGATCTCTGAATTTAGACTCTGTTGATTAAAGAGGTTTGTGGTTTATTAAAAACGTTGGTAATATGACGGAAAATAGCTTAATTCAGAAACGATTTAAGTTTAAAATTGAATAGATATTTTTACTTTCATAATAGATTGCATGCACTTGACTCTAAGCTAGGTGATCCCACACTACGTCTTTATTGTAGGCTTATTATGCCAACACTCACTACACTTATAAGGTTTCACGGCTCCCTACCACTCCTCCCCTCACGACCACATTTGCCCCCCTCCGTCATTAAAATCGTAATGGACAGACAGTAATAGAACTATTCATTATGAATAAATGCATTTTGGCTTTTATGACTTCGAGAAATTACGCGTGACATGACGTGACACATTCTGGCTTTTATATAGGTAATATATATACTGTATATTACACTAGGAAAAGTTGGATTCAAAACATCCATGGTTGCCTTTAACCAATTTCAAAACAGTGTCTTGTTTTGATACTTTTGACAGTATAATATTCTTTCAGACCTTTTTAGTATGACTTTTGATAATTGTTGAGAACACGTTGATAATTCTGTCTTTAATTTTCAGTAGTCCTAAAGAATAAACTTTAATATTAAATAAAATCACGACCTATAAATATAATTTTATTAGCTTAATAATTCGCTATTACAGCTTCGTCAGGAGCTATCGATATCCTGACAAAGCTGTAATAGCAAAATATTGAGCTAATAAAGTTACGTTCTGGAGATATAGGTTAAACAAAGTTAAGAGTAATAAACTTTGATACTATTAATTTGTTTATGTACTTTGAAACGTTCTTTACACATTTCTTGTTTTATCGGTTCAGCACTTGTACCCTAATCGTATTTATACGTATTGACCATTATTTTGAATATCTTTGACGTATTTATTATACATATTTATTAACTACTCGTGATTTATGATGCTGGCTCACATACAGGGTTAGACAAAACAATGGTATTCCCCTCAATTTTTGAACTACAAGTTTTTGTTGTTGTTGTTGTTGTTTCTATGAGGGGAACACGTAGCCATATGGTAATTCAACTGTGTTACATTGTATCGTTACATTTGTCTATGTAAATATCATGCTATTGTTTCTTTCTTTTATTCAGAGAAAGGACTCTTAAAATGTCAAGTTAAAAACGTCTGTCAGATTTCCCAAGGCATAGCCGTGAGTGATTGTCTAGCCGGATCTTCAGTAACAGGAACAACTAAAATGAAAAATGTATCCCGAGGAACCGTGTCAAAAGTTATGAATATCGAAAAATTAAACCACATCGGCAAAAATATTAGTGGTGGAAAAACCAAGGTGACAAATCGTGACAGAGGAGCATTAACATGAACAATGAGACCGAAACGAAAACTAAGGTGTAAAAAGTGTGTTCAAAATTCATCTTTAGACTTCAACAACCAATCTTTGTCAAAACAACCCGAAGATTCATAAACCTCTAATAACATCGGAATAGACAAAATCCCGAGTAAAATGGTGTCAAGAGCATTAGAACTGAAGAGAAGAATGACGAAAAACATGGTTTGATCAGATGGATATTCTTTTGTTCTTTTTTAATTAAATGGACGTGTATATATAACATGGAAATCAAAAGAAGCTCACAACCCTAAATGACTTCTGCCTTCAGTTAATCATGTTTGGGGCTCTGGATGGTATGAGCTTGAAATAGTTTAGGGTCCATGATCTCACTAAATGGTAAAGTGACGGCTAGTGACAAAGCTAGAAACCGGGTTTTGATACCCGTGATGGGCAGAGCACAGATAGCCCATTGTATAGCTTTGTGCTTAACTTCACACAAACAAACAATCTTCTCACAATAAAGCACAACGTTCGATTCAATGTTGTCATGAAACTTCTAAGTAAATTTAAACTATTATTTTAACATAAAACTTTAATACATTTGTGAAGTTTAGCAATTCTTGGATAATATCACTTGGAAGAGCATCGTTTCCATTGATTATTAGTGAAAAGACTAGAAGATTAAACTTTATATCATTATATTGAAATTGGGGGAGGGAACATAAATTTCAATTTTAATTATCGAATAACGTTTTTTCTTGTTTAATGTGAGCCAAAATGACAGCTTGTTTCGACAGTTGCATAATTTTCTTTTATATTGTTTTTTCTTATTGTTGAGGCTCGCGAAAAGAAACTAAGCCTAATGAATGGAGTGCCCACTATTGTATGGTTTCTACATATTATTGTGACGGATTTATTATTCTATATTAATTTTAATATCGATTTTTGTTTATATTTAGAAATGTACATAA
>NW_013665718.1:576403-581947 GCF_000517525.1 Limulus polyphemus | reverse complement strand
CTCTCTGATAAGTGAATTATACTTTCGAAATTAACTCGCTCATCGTCAACCCTCGATAAGATAAAGATATCAAGGAAGTTCCAGATTAGAAATAAGACTTTATATTGCTTGTAAGTTTGTGAAACTTTTGTTTATAAATCATTGTTTGTAATAACTGTTATTGTAAATTGTATCGTTGTTTGTATATTAAAACCTATTTGTATTGAAAAAGAAAACTATGTGTATCAATCTCATTGGCAAATATCATAAATTGGAGATATATCAGCATATATTTAACTACTAAATTTAGATTATCATTTAGCTCGGCTTCAGACCATTCGAAATTGTAATACGTAACAATATATATATATATACCTTTCACACGTTTTATTATTCTAATTCTGTCTTTTGCTTTTATTGGTCTTGTTTGATGTTGCGAGGCTCTTTGTTTTTGATTGGTTGTTATGTGTGTATGTGTGTGTGTGTGTATTTATATACTAGCTGGAGTACCCGTCCCCTGGATGGAAGGTATGTAAATTAGGACATGAAAAGTTACTTCCCTTACATGTAATTGTAAAAAAAACGAAAAAACGACCATAAAAACTGCAAAACTGAAAATTTGTACGCATCTTCCCCATGGACCTAACAAACCTTCACGCCAAATTCGCTGAAGCTCCATCAACAGGGGGCAAAGTAGTGGTAAAAAACGCCCATAAAAACCGCAAAATTCAAAACTGAAAATGGACCTAATGAACCTCTATACCAATTTTGGTGAAGATCCATCAACATCCTGCGAAGTAGTTACATGGATATACAACAGACAGTACAATTATATATATATGTTACTTCACATAACTTTGTTTGTGTGAACCGCTGGACTGATTGTTACCAAACCTGGTATATATATTTTTAGGAACTCTTAGTTTGAAGTTTCAGTAATCAACAGCATTAAGAGTCAAAAGGATAACGAGCGGAGATACAATATTCATAGGACGATATGAAATTATATCTGTGATGCACGTTTTAATATTCTTCATCACTGGAGTTTCAAGCTTCGTACTGCTGTCTTTTATATGTTATTTGTACAGGCTTCAACAGATTTAAATTTTGTATTGCTCATATCAGTCACTTGTAGGTTTACTTCTAAATACGTAGTTTATGTATAAATTTCTCTAAAAATATCAAACCTAACAATTTATATTACTCATAACGTTGTATTACATCATCAAAAAGGCCTTTGACTCATCCTACAAACTTAAAAAGTTCATTCAGTAATACAAATTGGTACTTCTTTCAGTATTATCAGACCTAAGTAAGAGAAATCTTTCCTCACTTTACAACAAACAGTATGCTACCGTATTTAAATAACGATACAGGCAGTTTTACCCAGTGAGGGACCTGAAAGTTAACATGAGTGAATATTTCGTGTTGTTTCTATCAACGCTATGAATGAAAGGAACTTCTTGACAGTATATGATTTACGGTGTTATTGAATGACCTACAGGAATCTAACGGAATGCAGAAGCATTACAGTGTGTAATTTCGTCAAACGAAGCCACACGTGGGGGTGCAGAGTGGAAAACCAGCATGGGATCAAAATAATTACACATATGAATTTTTTCGCAATAAGTATAACATGTTTGAGGCCAAATAATTTCCGATATTATAATTTCAACACAAAATCGAAGTTCTGTAATGACTTATCGGTTCATAAGATGAAGTGTTTTCTTTAATCAATAGAATTTGAGAAAAAAGTTCTTCAAAATTATTTTTTTACTTTCATTTGCTCAGAAAACTAAGAAAACCACCTTGGACACGTTTATAACACACATTAAAGAAGTTGTAACTTTGTGGAATTTAAAATAACTAAGAAAACGTCGAGAAAGAATAGTGGCATATACAAGAAGGCTTAAGAAATAGGATTCATTGTACAACAACAGCCAAGTTATGAGTAAAGATGAAACTGAACAATAGACTTCCTCAGTCATCGAGGTCTACAGAAAAGAACAAATTATTACCATTTAAAAGTTCTTTCAACTGGTGAATACGAGTTATAATGAGCTAACTTCTTTTAAAGAGGTTTTTATTAGCTTCACTGTGCCCCCCAGTGGCACAGCGGTATGTCGGCGGACTTACAACGCTAGAAACCGGGTTTAGATACCCGTGGTGGGCAGAACACAGACATCCCATTGTGTAGCTTTGTGCTCAACTTCAAACAAAGCTTCACTGTGATTCGTGTATTTATATTGTACATTTTATTTCGCCGGTCTTAGCTCTCCCATCCACCGTCTGCTTAGCTTTCGAGGCTGGAGGAATGTAAACTACTATAACCGACAGGTGACCCTGCACTTTGGTGACAATCAAATAAAATCACATTTCATTGACAAATAAAGTAGAACTCATATATATCTCCAGGATCAAATTAATTCTAGTGTCATATTTGTAGAAATAAAGAGGTCAGAGCTAGTTTTGAATTCGATTAACACGTCGATAATGAAACTAAAAAAAAAAGTTTTTGCTTGTTTTGCGTCTATTTAAGCACAAAGCTACACAATGGGCTGTCTGTGCTGTGCCTACTACGGGTATCGAAACCAAGTCTGTAGCGTTAAAAGCCTTCAGACGTGTCACTATGCCATTGGTGTGGTAGAAAAAAATAAAGAGATGCTTGAAGAAAGAAACGAGAGCATAAATAACTGGATCAATACTTCCAACTTAACTGGATCAATACTTCCACAATGGTGTATAGTATACCGAATATTTGGAGCTAAGAGATGAATTCACTGACAATTTTAACAGTCGATGTGATTCAGATGTAGCATTATCTCTTCTTTATAATGTATATTCGTCATACACAATACTTCTACATTGATATTGAAGTGGTTTCTACCGAACATACGACACAACATCTTTAAATATTTGCTTGTACTAAGAATATGGCATAATATTATACTGTAACACGACGATTATAATTAACATGTAACACGTGAAACACATTCTTGATGAATACTTTGTTCTACAAGGAATCTAAGACAGGAGGCTTTAGGACTCGAGGTTTTTCGTACACAATTCACACCAAACTATCTTCTATATTTACTATTCAGATATAAAACTCCTTTACTTCGGGATAATAGTTCTTATCATGGACCCAGCTGGTTTAATGATAAGTAAAAAAAGCTCTTATTGGTTGCTTTTGGCATGGTATGTGTTATACGGAATATGTGATATGTAGAATCTAATGTGTTATAAGTGTGATCTATATTTTAATTAAAAAGTGAATCTAAACGTTATTAAAACTAAAATATGAAAAGTCACGTACATTAGCTGTTAAGTATATATTTTTGTGTCTACTAAACTTATGTCAGAAATACGAGGGTTTTATGGAACAAATAAACATTGTTTTTACAGGGTTGAACTCTACCATAAATTTACATGTACAACATTAAATAAAATCTTAAGCTCTTATCGCGCATAACGCCCAGACTAACGAAGCGTGATCTGTTGTAAATCAGTAGTTTGTGTGATATAACATCACAGTAACACCATTGAGGCCAGCAAAGAAAGCTTTTGTTGTTTAGAAATTTTGCGCAAGCTACATAGGGGCATAGCCGACCCTGATTTTGAACTGATAGACTAGAGGGAAGGCAGCTAGTGAACACCACCGACCTGGAGCTACTCTAATCGAATACTGGGATTTGATCGACACTCCGATAGTGCACCCACTGCCCAAAAGTTCAGAGTACGTTTTTCAAAAATGGATGTGAACAATAAATCTTTGGATTCGCAGTCCGGACACATTAACCACTAGGCTACGCCAGGATTGAGTAAAGAAAGTACGATTAAAATTA
This sequence comes from Limulus polyphemus, assembly GCF_000517525.1. Taxonomy (NCBI): domain Eukaryota; kingdom Metazoa; phylum Arthropoda; class Merostomata; order Xiphosura; family Limulidae; genus Limulus; species Limulus polyphemus. Next base: position 578,123 of record NW_013665718.1, on the reverse strand, counting down.
TTACGAGTGATCTGACCACACTGTATTATCACTAAGAATTTAAAATATCTTTGCTTAAGTCCTAATGAATATGACTGATCACGAACGTCGTTAAATAAACATTTAGATTGTACTGAATATATATGACAGAGTTTCATTCTAAGAAAACACATGAGGTTTCTCATGGCCTGAGAAATGTGATCAAACATAACAATGGGTTGTCTGTGTTGGACCCGTCACGGGTATGGAAACCTGGTTTTCAGCATTATAAGCCTTCAGACTTATCGCTATGCCACTGAGGGCCATAACATTAGACTTAGGATAATTACTTCACATTCATATGTTATGTGCCTCAAAAGGTCACTTTTTCCATATCAGAATTTATCAATTAGGGTGAAGCTGTAACAATGACCTATCTGTAATTATATTCATACAAAGTATACATTTCAATATTGTGATGTTAAATTATATTTATTGTAAAACTACGGTTTGGATTCAATAATGATCTGATTAAGAAGAGTGTGAAAAAATAGTAGCCTAAGCCCCAAAGTAATATCTTATCACATTTCTTAAGCCTTAACTGATTTCACCTTTCGTAGGTTTAGTTGTTTAAAATTATAACATTAAGATCTGCAAGACACACTGTGTGTTATTAACAGGAGTGATAGTTTAGCAATTTTTCGTTTTCCATAGCTCAAACTGTGGTAATCCAAACTATCAAATATATTTAGTGGATGTACTCCACTGGACCCTTACTTCACATACCAAATTCCAAGGCAATCCATTGAGAAATACACGAGAGATATAATCCCCAATTTTGATTGAATTTCTTCCTATTTTTTTTTCTTCAAAACTTTATTTGATAAAAAAACATACTTAACATTCATGGAATTTTTTTCAAATTTGGTACACTGATAGATATTTACAACCTACGATTACTTGTCTAGAATTTGGTCTAGATATAAACCACATGTGCAAAGTTATTCAACAAACACTGCTCAATTCTGACCAAATTTTTGTCACGTGAGCTATCGGTCTGAAATATTTATTACAGCTTCAACTAAGAGCAAAGGTGCGCCTTTTTTAGTTTTTGCCATTCGGATTAAAGACGGCTGACTTAAAGCAGCAAAACTATAGAGATACATGTATTGGTCAGGCCAAGCAAACTAGATTAGCAGTTTCCAGTTCAAGTTTCCAAAGGGATCATACGGGTGGACGGTTATTGTTCATTATTCATTGCCAACTTTTAGGCACATATTTGTTACATTTTGTAAAATTCTCCTAATGAAAGAGCGTTTAGCGTCACGTGGTATTAACTTATGCAATTAGCCTAACTAATGATACTTGATATGGCTGTACCGAGTGCATGCGGGTGATGACAAGAAACTATTAATCTAGTTTTCATGGCGTTACTATAAAGGAAGTTATTAAAACTGATTTAGAGAGGAAAAACTATCGCCATATATTTATAAAATCTGGTTGGATCTATAAAATATAGGTCTGTTCCGAAAAATAGGGTAGCGATCCTAAAGCTAATGTTGGTTACTATCGAGTGTCACTTTTTCTAACTTGCTGTAGTTTGTTGGTGTATATTGAAAATAGTCATGATAGCTAATCAAAAACACCTTAGGTGTGAAAAGAAGTGCGGCGAAAAACAAAAGGATTCAGTGGTGGGTAAAATAAAATACGCGGCCTAGCTAACTAATGAATGAATATTTGTTGTAAAATTCATATCAATGCT
>NW_013665718.1:554482-575456 GCF_000517525.1 Limulus polyphemus | reverse complement strand
GGACGCACTTTTTTCACACCTAAGGTGTTTTTTGATTAAGTTTATAATTATACTATAATAAGAAACGTCGTATGTTTATGCTAGTTCCAGTTTTCTGCTTTTATTTAACAGTATTTTATACTCGCTAGTCAATACTCGCAGTCGTTTTTCACAAGGAACTGAGATATTTTATAGTAGGTTCTCTTGAGCAACACACACCTTAAAATTGGACCCTGGGCAAAACACCTTAAACTTATTGACTTTTGAAACTACAAAAAAGTACAGAAATTATAAAAGAAAAAAACAACAATAAAAGCAGTTTGTTGTTTTTATTTCTCTCTACATCCTGGATATTGTTATTCTATACAGAAATAATTTCTAGGATTGTGTTATACCATCCTAAAACGTACTTTGCTAATGGAAACAAGTCAGAATAAAACTTGTTCATTAAGATAAAGAAAGTCACGTTTCTGAACAACACACATGCCTTAACCTGTCACCCTTCTCTAGTAGTAGTACTACATCCCAGGGGTATACTTAGTCACTCCACGACCACATATCACAAGGTTTGACAGAGTATACAAACAGGGTCAGCCGGGAAGGACAGAAGCAGAGACAATACTTTGACTTTTGATTAATATCATAGTTAATCAAGCATAATAGCACCATCGTATTTCTTTTGGTTATCATCAATAAGTACTGGGTTATCCCGGATGTCCTCAGCTCTGTTCGTGGAAGGTACAAGTTGTGTTGTTTGCAGTGTAGTTAACTATGAAACTAGCAATTTGACGTTCATGCAGTTATTAAAACACAACTAAATAATATATTCATATTAGAAGATATAAGCTAGAGGTAAGTGTTATATAACTAAGTCAAATGGCCCTAAGCCAATCGGATGAATTTCTAGTTGTGTAGTTAAAAACTTATGAAATAGCTTATATTTATTACGTTAAATCATTAATTAAATTTTGTCAAAAGGCCCTAAGCCAATCAGATGAATTCGTAGTTGTGTATTAAAAAATTACGAAATAGCTTTTATTTATTAGATTTTCTGCTTGTTAGATGAGTTTAATTCATGCATAAAATTTGTGCAAATATTACAGAAGTTAAAAAAAGATACAACCTCATTCACGCCAATTACAAAATATAAGATTCGAAATAAAGCATTTTATGTTTATTTATCATTCGATGGCTGAAATGAGGGACATATTTGGGCAGAGGCATTTCTTTTGTGGGGGGAGGTCAATAATAATAATACATAAATACAGGATAACATTTCATAAAATTTTACACCTATGTATACTGAACAAGTAGTATAGGAGAGTATAACTTACAGGTTCTGCAGTACTGGTGAAAATCTTACAATCTTGTATTTTGGAGAAAAGAGAAAGCTGGGACAGATTTTTTTTTATTTCTGATCAAATACTTGCTTCTCTATTTATTTCCCTATAAAATAAAATTAACATAGATAATGAGTAGACTATTGCTATTCTAATAACGTGGTTTTAAAATAATCTCATCCACTAGTATTACGATAATTTCATATATCCTTGTCTTCGTTAGTGGTTCAGTAAATCGTTTCTTAAGTTTACAGTTGTCACTAATTCATGAATTATTTCGACTTGCTGACTAAAGCAGTTGTATAATTGTTCTTATTGATGAGAGTTCGTTCTTGATAAATATTTTGTCATTTCCCTCTGTATTCAGTGTCAATCATTCGAGGGATGTAACCTTACTTATATTTCAATACAAGACCGTGTATAATCTAAGAATCATGAGAATAATTTAAGAATATACTGTACAACTTTTTACTGATTTAAAAAAAAAAGTAAAAACTCTAAGTGACTTGTGCGGTCGTGATTTAGAATCACTTATCAATTACGTATTCTTTAAAAACACCTTCATCCTCAATATTTTTAACTTTCCGATACGGTTCTATTTTATTAAGTACCTAGCCATTTTGTTTGAAATTTTATTTCCAAAAACTCCACAACTTGACAAGAATAATGACCCGTTAGAAAAACATAAACAAGTTTACTGCGTGCAAATCATCTAAGCCATTATTTGACAAAAGAGCTCTCTTTCTCCATTAGATTATGTTATATACGTTGAGATTAAAATCACTGAAGCAAATTATCAAACAATCGTATTCCTGCTGCTCGTTTTACACAATGTTTTTACTAGCTGACATATCCATTCAACACACGAAAAGCCATAGAAGCCCCGAGAGGGGTCATAGGAGAACAGATCCAGACTCATCTCTAAGTAATTTCCCATAGAGGCTTAAGTAAGATGTCAGAATGGGCAACAATCAGTCCAGCGGTACGCCAGTTATAAGCGGACACACAACAGACACGTAGAGATGGCTGAACACATTAAAACGATTTTGGATCCTCACCACATCGTAACAGTCATTGTCATCATGTATGGTTATGTTCTATCTAATAGTCATGCATCTTGGCAATAGCCATACAGAGTAGTTTCCATTACAAAAGACTCCGTCGTAAGGGTGTCATGTCCAAATCACACCATTCCTTTCAGTACATTCTTCATAATCTATCTAGTTTACAAGAGCGACTGTTTCACAACGCTTGTTTCAACAGTCCGATCGAACAAAAATACATAAGCGCTGCGCTCGGCGACTTGACCGGTTTTTATTCGTATAGAATATCATAAATACCCGTTTCGTTATCGAACTGCTTGAAGTATGTGACGGTGGAAGAGAAGGTTTGATTCGAAGTCTTATCTTGATGAACCCATATTCTTTTTGCCGTATTACCAGACGGAGATCTTTCTTGCTTATATTGTATACTGTTGCCTGCGTCACCTGGAAGGCCTCTGATCTTTGTGTTCTTGTATCCTCTTCTTTTCAAAGACACTATCCTTCGTTTATCATGGCTACTGTACGACTTGTTGCAATTCTCTACTTGAATGGTCCTGGTGTCCCAGGTTGAACCATATTTTGTTTCCACTACCATTAAGTAAAAGAGACGCCGCCGTCTTGGAAATTCTAAATCCCTGATTTAAAACACAAATTTATAATTTAAGTGTATGAATATTTTGCGATTTAAAGGGCTGTAACATACCTTTTTCAAAAAATTATCAATTTCTGTGTCATCGTACTATTTACGGTGAAACGTCAAACATTATCAAAGTGTAGTTCTCATACATGCCGTCCACCGTGAATTATTATTGACTGTGGTAGTCATGTAACTTACTGATTTATATGTTAAAAATCGTTTTAATAAACATCTTCAACTCTGTGGAATCAGAAACTCTATTTCAATTACTTTTTTTCCACATTCAGAGTGTCTGAATATTGTTTTAACAAAATTATCTATATAAGTAAAATATTTCACATATTTCCGGACACCCTTTAATCTAGATTTTACATAAGTGTTAAATTGTTGCAGTTAAACTCAATTGTTTGACACTTAAAAACGATATATATAGAAGTGAGAATATCGTGCATGCGCGTACAAGGAGTTGGATGATATAAATTATAAATATTTACATGCTCAACTTCATAACACGACTCTGGATTCCGTCTGTCCAACAGCAAAAATATTCTTTCTCCCTCGTCACATTTTCGATAGAGAAATTCTTGTGATGGTAACTTGGCACGTGACCACACTGCCCGTGGCTTTTCAAGTGCAAATGGTTCAACAGTATTATTTATTCATGAGAAGCGCTGATCTCGACTAGCTGAGTCACTAGAGCGGACCTGCTGTGCTATCTCGCTGGGGCCTTTCAAACCATTTCGAGGATCCACGAGTCCAGAAAGTGATGAGTTTGGGTTATTTTTTTTTCTTTTCGTGTGTGTGTGTAGACCATCAGAACTAGCATTACATTCGCTTCAATGGCAATAAGCTTCAGAAAGATGAAATGTTTACACAATTTTACTAGGTGACATCATACAGTTCTGCCCCGTCTGACTTCCTTACGAGAGTTGGCTCATCAAAATGAGACAAAGTCGCTTTGACTTTTTTTTCAACTTCGTCATGTATTCGGCATGATTTCTTATACTAGATGACTTTTTTTATTCAATATTCATGAACTTCGCAGTTGCATCCAAATAATAGTGTGTCTGTTTGTTTTGACCTCCAATATGTTAATTTACAGATACAGACGAAGGGAGTAACTTTGTTAAGCCCTGTTAGTTCAAATGTCATGTGCCAACCAGTAAACGTCTTCGCTATGAAGCACGATTTTGTGTTATGTAGCGTGAAGACATTTTCTTTAATCACGAATTTATTATTTTTTTAATTTATAATTTCTTGTAATTATTTTTATGAATTTCGTTTAGTATACAAATTCCCAATATTTGTATTTTATTTATTATCTATTTCATAATGTTTTAACAGTATAGACGGGCTACCGGTAATTATTATTCGCCGTAGCCCCAGTGGGTCAACAGTAAGTTTACGGGACTTACAACGCTAAAATCTGGGGTTCGATTCCCCTTGGTGAACGGAGTGCATATAGTCTATTGTGTAGCCTTGCGCTAAAACAAACAGTACTTGCTCACCACCTAGGAGACGGAAAAGGTACACGTGACTTTTAATCCTGTTTTTAAGTGTTTCGTTTGTTTGTTTGAAGTTAAGCACAAAGCTACACAATGGGCTATCTGTGCTCTGCCCACCACGGGTATTGAAACTCGGTTTCTAGCGTTGTAAGTCCGCAGACATGCCACTGTGCCACTGAGGGGCATGTTTTTAAGTGAAAATAAAATAAACACTGTCCGACACCAAAAACAAATCACAAAATCATGACTTGTAATCATCATTTTACTATGATTTAATATCATCAGATATTCAAGCTACTCTTCGAAATCAGGCATAAAATAATATACTATAAATAAAATGTCTAAATGCATGGAATGATTACTGGTATGTTTTGGAATGTAACAAGTTTTACTGAAACAAATCAGTCAAGAAAGTTAAATAGATAGATATGTAACTTTACTGCATGTTTCGTTATTGTGAAAAAGTCCTCGGTATATTTGGATCACGTGTTACAAGATGAAGCCATAACACATTTTATAAAGTGGCCGCGCTTTACTTCATGGCTTCCCTTTAAATAATCTCAGGTTTATTCAAGAAGCTTTATTTTCTGCACTGCTTATCTTCAGTCGTTGTGATGATATTGTATTAAGTTCGTGTGTGTTGAGTGTTCCTTTTAAATAATCCCAGATGTATTCAAGAAGCTTGATTTTCTGCACTGCTTATCTTCAGTCGTTGTGATGATATTGTATTAAGTTCGTGTGTGTTGAGTGTTCCTTTTAAATAATCCCAGATGTATTCAAGAAGCTTGATTTTCTGCATTGCTCATCTTCAGTTGTTGTGATGATATTGTATTTAGTTCGTGTGTGTTGAGTGTTCCTTTTAAATAATCCCAGATGTATTCAAGAAGCTTGATTTTCTGCATTAATCATCTTCAGTTGTTGTGATGATATTGTATTTAGTTCGTGTGTGTTGAGTATAATGCTGGAAGTATTCCCAGATATATTCATTTATCCGAGTGGATGACCATTAGTGACCCATGTCCTTCCAAGCAGTAGAGGATTCATGCGATTCTTGTAATTTCAGTTCTGAAACGGCCATCAAATCAACGAAATTCGACTTATCCGCTTCTGTACAAATAAATTATTTATTTGTTAGATACAGAATAGACTATTTCTGCTCAGTCCATCGCGGAGAGTTGAACCTCGTATTTTAGCGTTATAAGTGCGTAAAATTATCGCTGACCCACTGGAGAACTCTCCAAATTGTAAATTTGTTCATACTTAATCTAAATGTGATTTACTTACTTTTCCTTTCTAATTATTCCTTATCGGTACAGGTCAAAGTTCATCCCTTCTGTGCTGACACTTATGTCAGTTATATATTCTTTTTTTTTCGGAAAATAACGAGAAAATATTTTACCCGCTTCCTTTTAATTGTGCAAAGCTTTAACAGTATTTCCTGTTTTCCTAAAATCCCACGATCTCCCGTCTATTACAACTGTTCTTTCCTTTTCAACAAATAACTACATTTACTTCTACCATTTCTATTGCATATTTTACCTGTTTTATGTTCAAAATCATGACTAAAACAGATATATAATATTGAAAATCATTGTCTTGAAAATTATGGTTTGTGTTTTGTTTTTAACCCTGAATTCGCGAGTTAACCAGTCTACCCCCCCCCCCCCAGTAGGCACAGCGGTATGTCTGCGGAATTACAACGCTAGAATCCTGGTTTCGATACCCGTGGTGGGCACAGCACAGATAGCCCATTGTGTTGCTTTGTGCTTAACTTCAAACGCACAAACAACTAACCAGGCCAAAGTCGCCAGATGTGGTGGTAATAAATTTTAACATCATTATGTCCGGTAGTATTCATTTTTCACGTTTGAAAGCTATGTCGTTGAAAGTTTAAAACCAGTACAAAACCTGAAACTCATTTCGATACAACTTCCAAACCATCGTTGTCAAAGTTTACTTATTTTGACTAGGATCGACTGCTATATCCGATGTGAACTTGACCAGAAATTTAGATATTTCACTGCAAAAACTGCCAGAAGTCTTTTAAATTATGTGGTTCCTTCCTGAAAGTACAGTTGAACATTTTAAGATAAGGATTTGGTAATAAATATTTTCAATAAAATAATACACACTATGAGATGTTAGTATCAAAAATTTTCGGCCTTGAATTTTCTACAAGTGTTTACACTACTAACCTAGCTATAACGTAACAACTGACATGATAACCAGCGACAAGTATATTAAACAATAAAAGAGCAGATATCATCATCTAGAAACTATCAAATAAAAGCTCTATGTCTTAAATAAATGCCAAATCAATGTTGAAATCATTACTGTTTGAACGTATTTCTTTATGCACAACGTATGTAAAACGAGATTCAGTCCAACTAAATCAAATTAACTTATTTTAAATAAAATAGAAACATTTCAAGGCCATTTAATTAAACATAATAAATCAAACGAATTAAATCAAATTAAAAGTAAAACTGTATATGAAATAAATTGTACTTATTTAGTAACAATCGCTAATAAATTAACTTCCAGTCAGGTCTATTGTTTGTAGATGAATGCTTCTGTTTAATTAATCATAAGCGTTTCTGAAATTATCCTGTCAACATCATCCGTCGCTTTAAGTAGAATCTCACAGGATAATTAAGGAACGCCAATGTCTATTTCGGTGGATCTGTGAAAAGTCTGAAAATTTGAGCACCCTTAATGTATTACGATCCATATTTTTAACATTTCTTTCTGTGTTCATGTTATCGTTCTTCAACTGGTCGTCAAACTTCCCCTATGCAAGAACGTAATTTGCACATCAGTCGATATACAACATTTTTATTCTATAGCTGCTACTCTGTCAGCCCCTTTCGTTTGATGCATACACAATCAAATGTTTGTTCTAAGGTAAATTGTATTTTTCCCCCTTCACGTGCTGAATTAAAAAATGGTCACGGAAATCCTTAAGCCCACATGAACTATGAGTCCATATTCCACGAATGTCATCAATATACCGCTCCATGAAACTCGGTTTCTTTGATGTTGTATTCAGAGCTTTCGTTTCAAATCAAGGCATATATGAAATTGCGAATGGAGGGGTACGTTCGTTACCCATAGCAACACCATAATTGGTGTAAGTATTATTCGAAACTATTCCCAGTAGCTGTCCAATATTTGCCTGTCCAGGCTAAAAGAGTTGAAGTCTTCTAAACGATCATTGGGAACTTTGGTTATAGCGAAGATTTCTTTATCAACTAAAATGTTTATGCATCCATCGCAAAATTGTTTGGATAGGCTTCATTTAATTTTGTGTTTCGATACTCATGGTGGGCACAGTATAGATTGTATAGCCTTGGGCTTAACAACAACATTAAGAGTATTCAAAAACTCGTTCGCGTCTTTTATACACGTGGGAATTTAACAAAGAAGCTAATGTAATGTTCTTTTCAGAAAATATTAAAGATTTTTAATAGTGTATCAAATGTTGAAACCACAGGACGTAAATGACCACATTAGTATGTGTATCATAGAAGGTAAATGGTCATCTTCCTTATGGGCCTTTGGATTGCCGTAAAAAAAAACTGTTACATGCAATATGTACGAATAATCTGAGAATCTTAGGATTAAGTTTGTTTGTTCTAATATTTTTAACATCTTGGATATTTTTTTTTCGCCAGACGTTTGTTAAGATCATAAGATATTTCTTTATACGGATTTTTGTTTTCCAAATTTTCTTTCAATAAATATTGATCACGATCTAACACTAGTTTATTATCATCCGTTTGAAGGTTCGATTTTATTGTTTCCAAGTGATGATCTATGCTTCAAATACATGTATCTTATTTTTGTCATATCATGTTGTTGATAGTTGAATATAAACACCTTAGGAAAGCTAAGGCCGAAAATTTCTGCTACTGTACTAATAAATCATCTCATGATTTTATTGAAAGTGTTGATATCGCTGAATCTTTACCTATAAATTAACCAAAAGTATTTGAACAAGGACAGTAACAGATAAAGTATAAGTGAATGGAACAACGAATGACCTTCAATAATATCATAGTCTTCAATATCCAAAACAACAGCAGAAGATGAAGAAGATTTCTTTTCACTTTTTTTTTTTTTTGAAACTCTCTTTGCCTTCCTTTCCTTGGTAACTTTCTTTTAGTGGATATCACATTCACATGAACTACATTTAATGCACTTGACACACTTTTTTTTTTTACTTTTTACAGTTGCAAGTAATAAGAGGCAAAGGATCATCTTCTGATGGTCCGTGATATTGTGCATTCGTTTTCTATGCTTTGAAACAGGAAATAGCACAGAAAAAGGCAATCAACTTTTGGCCGGAAAATAGAAAATATGAAAATAATGAAGAATAATTCGCAAGGGTAAAAGTTACTGATATTCCATCTTCACAGAATTGAAGTCCCAAACCGTCGCATTTGTTTGGAAATTCAAAAAATTTCACTGACTTACCTATTTTTAAGTTTATCACCCATATAGACCTGGTTAAATCGGAAATTTCGGAATAAATGAAAGTCATAAACATTGCAAAAAATTTACACACAAAAAGTTTGTTTGGCCAGCTGATGTATGCTTGTAGTTTTGCCCAAAGCTACATAAAAGAGCTATCTGCACAGAGCTGTCACTAGTTTTTAAACTGATAGACAAGAAGCTAGGCAGCTATTCAACAGCACTCATCGAAAGCTCTTGAGCTACTTGACAATTATTCATGTATCGCACCCACGACTCAAAGATCTTAGCGCTTTTTTTGCGACAACGGGCTGCGAACCATGAACCATTGGATTCACGCTAATCACTAGGCCAAGTCCGAACTGCGGAAGGTTTTTTTGTTTTGTTTGTAATTAAGCACAAAGCTACACAATGGGCTATCTGTGCTCTGCCCACCACGCGTATCGAAACCCGGATTCTAGCGTTGTAGGGCCGTAGACATACCGCTGTGCCGCTGGGGGCAGCTCCGGAAGGAAAGACTATGTCCTGCATTAAATATTACTCTGGAACCAACTTCCTGGTTCACTTCTCTGAATACGTTACCCATGGGCATAGGTGTGTGGAGTGGAGTAAGCTTGTAAGCACGTGCTGCGATCTTGTTCCTCTCCGACTGTAAGCTAAGCGCATAACGTTCATAGTCCCTCGCATTGTATAATAACAGGAATATATTCATGTCTCGTAGGAACAAGGACTGGATGTTACGATAATATTGTGTATTAGCTCTTTACACTTCCGAAGAGGTACAGTTACGGTATGATCTGGAGCCTGTCTCGTATTAAACTGGTTGTGTACTCAGTCAAACTGTCAATCGAGATATTTCATGGCGAGGTTATTATTCTCCTGCTTGGAGAAGATACTTTTCAGAACGTCTGATTTATCGATTTCGAAACTAGGCTTCGTCATACTCGGAGTAGGCAGATGTTCCGTCGCTGAAAGCTTTGTTTAGCTATGCTGGACTGTGCCCTGCAGAAATTGTGTGGCCAGACAGAGATACATTTAACTGAAGTATAAAAAATTCTGTAGTCAGTTTTAAGTTTTTATTTTTATATTTATTGCTCTCTTGTTATTGTTGTTGTTGTTTTTATGTAAGTAAAAAAGTTTGTTTTAGAATTTTCGCGGAAAGCTACACAACGACATAAAAAATAATTTCACTGTCACTCTTATAATGCACCCAAAAATTCATATCGCGTTTTAGTGGGAACAGAACTCGAACATTTGGATTCAAAGTCAGGTCTCGCTAAACACTGGATCATACCTGGCCCACATGTAACCGAGACATTTTAAACCGAACGTTTTATCTGGTTATTGGAAAAGGCATCAGTTCAACAACACTATTATAGCAGCTCAAACGATTCTGATTTGAAGAAAGGGGGTTTTTGTGTGTTTACTTATAACAAAGCCACGTCGGGCTATCTGCTGTGTCCACCGAGGACAATCAAACCCCTCATTGTAGCACTGTAAATCCGAAGACTTGCCGCTGTCCCACCGGGGACTTCAAGAAATGAAAACAAAAAAGATAAAATGCTTTTATCAAAGTACATTTACATATACAACATACATCTTATATCTGTGTAATGTGTTAAACAATTAGCATGTTTTACGACGTGATTATCAACACTTTTCTAGTCTGAAAACACAAAGTAAATAATTGTAAAAACACGTTTCTAAACAACGTAAAAATTTTACAAAACACGTTTATATTTTCTCTTAATCTGGCTTCCCCTTAGGATTTTGTAAACTTCACAATAACCATAGCATGCTAATTTTATTGAGCTTTTCACGATTTTTGCATTAGTAAAGATGATTAAACACCTTCTCTGCACTTATGTGGGCGGGTTAAGTAACGGAGTTGCCCTGGCTACGCCACTTAACCCTATAAAGCACCACGTTACAAAACATGACAACATTTTACTTTGTAGTAAATTCTGCACAAAACTACACGTTATTCAAATAACGTTCTAAAGCTGCGCTGTTATTTTGTATATTTCTATAGTCTATAGTATCTACAACATCATTTGTTATGTCACGTGTCTGTAATTCTCTACATTCTTCAGCAAACAAAGCTCTGTACAACTTTATTCAAAACGACTAGGTTTCCAAGATAAGCCTTGTACATGGTCTAGTAACGTTCCCTCGGTAGCCACTGCCGTCGTATACAGATAAATCAGAACACATTAAACCTCTTCCAGATCCGCGAGTCCGATTTTCCCGAAAGACATGTACGACCGTACGAAACGTAGGCTTGACGTGTGTGGATCGATTATGATGGAAACGACATTTCGTACGAAGGCAACTCAGCCAATTAGCTTCGGAACAATTAAATCGATTTCTATTGTTGCTTTTGTTTCTATTTTGTTTACGTTTAGTGCAGAAGTGGCAGTAGTTTGTATCTCAGAAATTACGTACAATTTGTATTTTTATTTTGTATTTATGGCAAAGCTACTAAAGTGTCTTTTGATCTACTGATTGGAAGGAATGCAGCCAGTCAACAACACCCTACCACCCATCATCCACTTGAAAAGATTGCCCATCACCCTTATAATGCACCCACAGTTTAAACTGCGGGGAATATTTTGAGGTATAGCACGGATGCGAAACCGACTCGCCAGCTCCGAAATCCAGAGCTCTACCACAGGGCCAACCTGCGCCCTCTTTATAAAATAGATCTATATGTACATGTAAAAGTTCAAACAAGAAACAAGTGTGGGACGAGCCAATAGTGTAAAAACCTAAAAGAAAATGAAGAGGTATTAAACATTTGGTCGATATTTAGCAGCAACACCATATTTAAAGTATATACAAACGAATATAAATTACAAGACCACTAAAAAGCTTTACGTTTAACTAACCAGTAAGATAGAATGCATATGTTCAATAAAAGTTTAACTGTATCGATATGTTTATTACATTTTCAGCTTATTCCAACTACACTTATTTTTGGAGGACTATTATGTATATCTACACACATGCCTAAATTCTTTGATAAATATATGATTACATTGCTTAAAGCCAAATATTTTTTTAGCCGCGGCATAGCGGCTCATAGTTAAGATCTGATTTTTTTAAGTGCAAACTTTTATCTCGTAGCTCCATCTCTTGACCGCTTTGAGATCTAATTATAGCCGTGGCTATTGATGATTCCCTTTTGTTTAGCTGCGTCATAGCGGCTTATAGGATGGCTCCGAGTTTGTTTGTTCTTTCAAGTATAAGCTTTTAGCTCATATCTCCGTCTTGTTTTGACCGATTTGAGATATAATTACAATTTTAGGCTCAGAAGGTCAAACCCTGTTGGTTGATGTATTTGACCATACCCAAGGTTTCATAGATCCTGACCAAAAGAATTTCAATTTGAAAATAGGTGGTAAAGATCATGATGAGTAATAAAATTGAATCGAGTATACGCGCGCCCCACACTTGGTATTGTTGGCGCACAAAACTATAGCTAATAAAATGGGAAACAAGAGGGAATCCTCAATAGCCGCGACACTTGAAATTATATATCCAATCGGTCAAGAGATGAAGGAGCCATGAGCTAAAAGCTTGTACTTGAAAAAAGCAACAAAAAAAAACTCAGTCTTTCTATGAGCCGCGACTAAAAAGGTCTCTTAGATTAATTTATTTTAATCCTGCCTAAAAGTATTTCAAGTGCCGCGGCTATTGAGGATTTCCTCTTGTTTACATTAGCGACACGAAACCCATAGATTCATTCTTAAGTAAACGTGTATATTATTTTAGGTTCATTCTTCAGTAAATGTCGCAGGGTAAATTCGTGTAGGTAAGTTTTATTTCATAAATATAGAAATAATTTTAAAAGATACACATGTGTGTTGAAACACAAAAATGATGTGCAACCTCAAAATCCACACACACTAAACTGATTAGACAAGAAAAAATTACCGCTTATCTTATAGCTCACATAATTTGAAATAAAAAAACAACTTTTTCACTGCTGTTTCATCATATTTGCCCATGTACAGTGACGATTATACCCCATCTTGCGGCGACTTAAACTTGTTCAAATTCAAAATCTGTGTGGTAGTTCGTTAATTTGTATGATATATGCTCGGGCATTACAGTACTTTTGTTAATTGTTAGTCTAATCGGCTTAACATAGGCTTACCGTTATGGCAAGAGGAGTTCTATTCCCTATAGGTCTATCTTATATATATATATATCACAATTCTTATAATAAAAAAAAAGGGTTATGTGTTTTTATGTATCTTTACCATGCCAGACTACAAGTTGGAAAGTTCAAAGTGAAAGCTAAATTGGGGACAGTTGTACCTGACCTTCAAAGTTCTCTGACCTAGTCATTTAACATGTGTTTTGTGTAAGTTTGTTAGTTTGTTTTCGAGCACAAAGCTAGACAATGTGTTATTTGTGCAGTTCCCACCACGGGTATCAGACAAGATGCCTTTCAGGTTGAAACTTTCAAATACATTAATATAAATTGTTCTAAAAACCTTTTTATATTGATTCTTTTTGATCTAACCTCACTTGACATTTTGTTTTATTGTACCCTGCATTCATTATCTAACTCATTATCAACTCTTAGATTGTATTCATAAAATCTTTTTTTATTTCACCTGTTTCCATATCGTTTAAAAACATTGCATTATTCTTATTTATGATGAAAAGTAAAACATAAATGAAACCTTTCTATCTGTATCAAAAGATCACATTTGTATAAAGTTGATATATGTCTTTATAACCTATAAAGAGAGAGAGACAGAAACAGAGTACATAGAAGGCTGATGTTATACTTGTCCAGTCTTAATATAATACAAATATAATGTACAAATTGATTAAGTCCTACACATGTGAATTATTCTTTGAAAGGTAACATTTTCGTGTAAAGAATATCAAAGAAATGGTGAAAATCCATTAAGTTATTCGATCACATCATAGGGTGAAACTTTTCTTCTGTACAATACGTGAGATCTGTACAAGCTGTTAGAATGAATGCAATCTTTGTGTGCCGTACACGTACTGCAAGTACCTTCCCATGCATGCAAATGAATACAGTATTTTCTCAACAAGTACTGTTTTTGTTTAACTTCACGAACAGGAAACAATTGCTAGATTAAAAAATATTTGCAAGAGAAACAAGTTAAGAAAGTTGTGAATTTAAATAAACGAAATTTAATATACCTACAACCATATTAAATCAACCTCTCACTAATTATCGGTTTTTATATCAAGTTCAGAAGTAATTTAACGTAATTAATTTTATTATAGAAGATGCAATATCTAAAGATAGAAACGTAAATTACATCTTACAAGTTTAAATAGATGTGACGAACACAATGAATCTTCTTAGAGGCATTTGAACATTGCAAACACTTTAAGTAATCTGAAATGTTACAGAATCCGTTTATGAACAAATTAACTCAAAACAATTTTCACCTGTTTGGTTGCTTAGAGTAATAAATACAGAGATTGAATACGTTATATTAAAACATTCCATTTTATGTCGCCACGTGGGTAATACTATATCTGACAACCGTGCATCTTATTTTCTTGCAAAAAGCTCCATCTTAAGGCTTTCATGTCCAAAGCACACCCCTCCTCCCATCATGGCTTCCACAATCCATATAGTGTACAAGAACGATGGGTTTTTTTCAGCGCCTTTTCAACAGTCCAATCTCACAGAAATCGATAGATCCTGCATACGGCATATGAAATAGCATAAATACTCGTTTCATTCTCCAGTTGATTGTAGTATACGACGGTTGTTTTAATAGTAGCTTGTGTGCATGTGATTTGTTTTTCTTTTTCAAACGAAGATCTTTCTTGTTTATGATGTCTTACTGTTGCCTGAAATACGAGGACGGTTTTTCGCCATTAAACTTCGTGTTCGTGCATTTTGTTACAAGATGCGCACTTTGCTTATCATGGCTGGGGTACGACTTGTTGCAGGTCACTTTCTGGATAGTACCGGCGCACCAAATTGATCCATATTCTTTTGTTTACCAATACCAATATGTAATTGGAGTATACGTAACGTTTATGACCTGAATGCATGTAAAACTTTCGTCGGAAAGTAATGTTACCCTTCCCACAAGTGATCAATTTTCGGTGGCATCAAACATCTTACGCAACGTCTAACATTGACAAAACCTGGTTTTGAAACATGCTGTTCCACCATGGCTATATCAGCTGCAGCTTTCACGAGACATGATGATTTGGATTTTCAAAATAGTTTTAATATAACATACTCAAGCCTCTGTGATAAAAAGAATGAAACAGTAATAATTTATCTAATCAAAAACACCTCAGGTATGAAAAAAGGTGCGGCCAAAAAAAATTGATTGAGCGTGCGATTTAAGGGTATCAAATCAAAATTGGCCGTCAAACTTGTAGCTACACTTATAGCATTGAGAAGACTTCTGCAACAAATATTCATTCATTAGTTAGCTAGGCCGCGTATTTTGTTTTACCAATCATCATGCCACAAGTTGAACAAAAAAACGCTGCCTAGCAAACTAATGAATGAATATTTGCTGTAAAATTATTATAATATATAGTTAATCAATTGATGAAATATTTCTTATTTCATGAACTGATTTTCTGATTTCCTATTTTGATGTATTATGTTTCAATCACGAACTTTCATAAAAGTATTATTGTTGCATCGTTCTTCTATAAATTGCCCCCCAGTGGCACAGCGGTATGTCTGCGGACTTACAACGCTAAAAACCGGGTTTCCATACCAGTGGTGGGTAAAGCACAAATAGCCCATTGTACAGCTTTGTGCATAATTACAAACAAAGGACTTTTTTGGATCCGCTAAGTTACAATTATCTTTTTAATTTCTTCAATATAAATCTTAGTTTTTGTTTATATAATTATTTTCACAATGATAAACGTCATTTCTTTCACATACTTAATTCATCACGTAGAAACATTTCATTACCCTTTATTAAAATGTTATAAATAGAATCAGAGAATATAAACGGTTTAACGTCTTTTTGTATAGATTTGTTGATGATAATTCACATAACTAATTCATCACGTAGAAACATTTCATTACCCTTTATTAAAATGTTACAAATAGAATCAGAGAATATAAACGGTTTAACGTCTTTTTGTATAGATTTGTTGATGATAATTCACATAATTAATTCATCACGTAGAAACATTTCATTACCCTTTATTAAAATGTTACAAATAGAATCAGAGAATATAAACGGTTTAACGTCTTTTTGTATAGATTTGTTGATGATAATTTCATCATCTCAAATCATACGCGATATATATTAAACTGTAAATCAATTTGACCAGATTTTAAACAAAATGTTTTGAGAATGATACAGCAGAAATAAATAAAAAAGAACAACTGTTTAATATTTTTTATTCAAGAAAATGGAGATTATAAAAGCATGGCTAAATGTTTAAGACTTTAGTATTCTAACAATTAACTTTAAGTTACTTTTTTCGGACTCATTTCAAGCAATTTTATGAAATAAAGCTAAAATGTATATATATCCGTTCAATGTTCTCTTCATGTTATGATCTCATATCAATGGAAAATAATTCATAACATCAAACTGGCTTCATTAATGTATTTTGTAGTCATTATCTATATAATTAAGGTACTTTTGAACGTTTTTTTTTTAGAAGTTAGTATTAAAAACGTGGTCCAAATGTTTCTCGACTGACTAAGGTATTACAGTCTCTCTAAAAATGTTGCATGGAATGGAAAACAAGTACGAAATGACAAAAAACAGTGTTATATGTAGTATTAAAATCAGCTTTTAGTTCCAAAGTAAAAGATTACTGCGTGTCCGACTTTGCCAATTAAACTTTTATTGAACACAATGACACTTCCTTATCGCAAACTTCCAAAGAGCTCTTATCTGATTACAACAAAAAATGCAGTTATCACGTGTCATTCCTTCCTGCAGCTAAGCCTCAGTTCTGTTTAAGTCTCTTCTATTTCAAGCTTGGCTATGACATTTAATTTGAGGGTTACTTCAGTATCCTTTGGCTATTTGAGCCCAGAGGAATAGATAGCTTTGTGAATGTTAGGTGTTCCTTTTGAGGCTTGAAAGCCTTCCAGAATTTAATCTCTCTTTTTTTCGGTAGATTTCAAAGAGTTTGAAAGGAAGCCGACAAATTGAAGAAAATTTGATAGAAAGATGATTATATAAGAAATGCATTAAACACTTCTGGAACATTCTGTCATTCCTACGGTGACTTCGGCAACACAAAATGGTGGCGCTTCGATTTAACTCCCTTTTAAACAGATCAGTCAGAAAGAATTTTTCCTAACTGCTGAGTCACACTAACTCTTGCTCTTTCCCTGATCTGGTTCCTTGTCCGACATTACATGAAATACAGTGATGACAGTCGGGAGGGAGCCAGATTCGGTAGTAATTAATTATAATAATAATAGACACACACACAACTTGCAGAGCTTATAAGATGAGGAGCACTTTACTCGAAGTGGTTCGTACATGTACTTCTACGTAAAGTTTCCTCTTATGACAGAGGTTAATGTGGAACAGCTATGGTTATTTTTCAGATATATACAAGATCTTGTCATGGACGAGCGATTTATTTTATTTTTGTTTTTTTATATGGGATTTATGTCAGTTTAAACTATTACTAAATCAATGCCACATTGTTTTTAATGTATTTACATATAATATCTCAACAAAAACAACAGTTGGACACTTAATATCTATTTATGGCACTTAGTGTTTATCTACTATATGAACACAAATAATATTATTTAATATCAATATTTTAATGTATTCTTGGGTACATGGATCTGGTAAGTTATATTGTACCGAATGAACTTTAACAGTGTTTCTGACAAGATATTTTTACATGTATTAGATAACTTGTTCAGACTATTTACCTCTCTACCATTTAGAACAACGGCCAAACTTATTAATAAGACGGATTTTAACAAAACCAACTATATCTGATTACCGCAAAAGTTATTAACAGAAGAGATCCTCCGTTAGAGAAATATTAACAGTATTTTCATCATTACGAATAAGCTCATATCAAGCATAAAATATATTAAACTTTTGTCTTTTATCAGTTGCTGTAAAATAACAGACATAAATATACGTATATATATATATGTATTACACGTACACTACCGTTCAATATTTTAAATGAATACACATTTTTGAGGATAGTGAGTCAATAAAGACACGTGCTTATATGTATTCGTTATAAGAGCAATAAAGACTTAAATTATACAGTATAATGACACACATACAAACTCAATCATATCTACTTATCTTCACATAAATATGTGACCAAAATATAACTTAATACCAACCTTATAAGTTACAAAGACAGTATCCTGGAAACTCCCTACAGTTCAGTATGGAGAATGAGAGATGGTAGTTTGAAGATATTTTGTATCAGCGGATCAGGGAACATTAACAGAATCACGAGTAGAACACATAAAAATAATTACTCTATAAAAAGTACTCTAACACCCTGCCCTATGGTGTTAGACTTATGATCAAGGTTTTATTTTCAAACAGGACAATAATCGAAAACATACATCTAAACTATACCGAGACTACAATGTATTCTCCAAAATGTAGGTTTGGCTACCACAGTCAGTAAACTTATCATCTATTAAACTCAACAATCATGTGAAGCCTGTGATAACACATAATGTAGCACATAAGTGGCAATGTATATATATTCGTATAGCCAAGAATGACCTGGTTGATCAGATGCCACATATATACAAAACTTCTTTAAGAACCTAGACGGCTCTTTTCTAATGTTTTACTGAAAATAATTGGGCAGTGGTGTAGGAGGTAACTTAAACGTCAGGGGGGCCTAAGGTTTATTGGACCGAACGAAGCAAGGGAATGTAAGTCACAGACTCTCTCATTGTGACAGGGCTTGCCTTAGAGCCCTGTAAGCTTTTAGGTTCTGGATTAAATCTTATGCACTTTTCTGCTTTTCCTGAAAGTAGTTTCCTACTTTTGATGCATTTTTACTGGGACATATTTAAATGTGGGGTGGGATCTCCCGGCCAACCCGCTTCCTACGCCACTATTAGATAATGATTATATTTGTTTCAATATTAAATTATTCGGCCTTTATTGTTGTTTTAAGCGATAAGTTGATTACGATTGTGTTGATTTCTAGTTTTATCTGAAGAAAGTGTCTACCCCCAAACTTATTTTAACAAGTCTGACATAAATGGCCTGCCATGGACAGGTGGTTAGGGAGCTCGACGCGCAATCTGCGGGTCTCGGGTTCGAATCCCCGTCCCACCAAACATGCTCACCCTTTCAGCCGTGGGGACGTTATATATGAGGGTTAATTCCACTATTCGTTGGTAAAAAAGTAGGCCAGAGTTGGCGGTGATGTCTTGCTGTCTTCCTTCTAGCCTTACACTGCTAAATTAGGGATAGCTAGCGCAGGTAGCCCTCGTGTAGCTTTGCGCGAAATTCAAATAACAAACAAAATGACATAAATACTATGTGCGTCGTACAATAGTTTTAATAGTGTATCATAATAAACTAAAATGAAGTAGCCATAGTTTACCATAAGTCAATTGAAGAATGTATTACCCCTCTATTTCAATCAGCAATAGTTTGTCCGTTTGTTCAGTTTTGCGCAAAACTACTCGAGGGTTATATATTCAAGCCGATCTTAATTTTGGACTGATAGATTAGAGGGAAGATAGCTCGTCAACATCATCCATCGTCAGCTCTTTAGCTATTCTTGTCAGGCCGAATAGTAGGATTTGACCCCCACTCCAGTGAGTGGATTGTGATTGTTATATATATTTTCAGTAGCAGGATATGAATTACTGAACCTCAGCTCTACAATTCAATAAATTATAACCACTGAGCCATGCTCTGCCAATCAGTAATTACGTTTCGTTAATTGATGATGTATCTATATTTCATTGTTTTGCCATTATGCAGTCTAGCGTGGCCCAGTGGCTAACATGCCGGACTACGGATCTCTGGATCCAATGTTTGCACCCCGTCACCTAAAAACAAATCACGAACTGTACTATGATCGTAATATTTTTATTATTAATCCATAAATTAAAAAAATATCAAATATTCGATGACACTTTTGACGTTTCAAATAATTTCTTCATCAACAAAAAGTGAAATAACATGAATATAACATAGAGAACGAAGTATAGTTACTATATAATTTTTGTAGCATCGACAGCAGATGGCACTGGAGTTTTTCACAACAAGTATTTAGTAGAAAGCTTTTTGTTGTTGTTAAGTACAAAGCTACACACTAAGCTATCTGAGCTCTGCACCCGCAGGTATCGAAACTCCAATTTTAGTTTTATAAGCCTTCAGACTTACCGCTGAACCACCAGGGCTACTATAAAGTAATTATAAATAATAATTAACACTCAATAAAAATGTCTTCTTTTTCTTTTTTTTCAGAATGACGAGTCAAAACTTTTGTGTAAATTACAATATAATCTATATAGGCTTACATATAAACACTTAATCAGAAGGAACGTCAGACGCTAAAGACTTATGCATATTTCATACACTTCACAAATAAAGAAGGTATTTGTTAGACAATCAATCCTCCGCTGATGGCTTACAATGCTAAAATCGGTTTTGATACCCGCGATAAGAAGAGCACAGATGGCACATTGTGTAGCTTTGTGTTTAACAACAGACAACAAACAAGCGAACCAAATAAAAGGTACGTTTTTTTATGTATTTTAGAAAAATATAGCTCTAGTTACAACACAGAAATCAGTGTTCCCCAGAAAACCATAGAAACAATTTGATCCAATAAGCGACGAAAGCTATCGGGCAGGCAGTAGCACTGCCTATGTAGGGATGGCTGGAATTGTTCATCGAAATGGTATTTTAAATATCTCCACAACAGGTCATCGGAACTTTACAATGCTATACAGTGTTTCCTTTTATATCAATATCTATGTAACGACTGAGTCACAAGTTCTGGGAATGTCTG
>NW_013665718.1:551545-554031 GCF_000517525.1 Limulus polyphemus | reverse complement strand
ATATATATATATATATATATATATATATATATATATAACTATTCAATCACAATTTAATTGAATTTATTCTTTTTTTGTTTGTTAACATTCTACTACATTGTGTGTCTGTGCTATTATGTTAGGATGATGCAAATGCCATCCCTACCATCCTGTTTGGATTCTTTTTGAAGGATTGATATTAGCCATCCCTACATTTACTTCTTTTTTCGAAAAGTTTTTTCTTTACTTGTATAGCAAGAACCAAAGAAAAATTTTAGGCAACTGTTTCAAACCTCTATTCCAGCTAATTTCGGTTTCACTCTGGTTCTATTAGGACTCTAATCAGATTCTTCGAGGTAAATGTATATTGTGATATATAAAAGACAGACTACGAAAATGTTTCTCATTGCCTTTTTCGTTCAGTGAAAATAATATGTATAGGAAAAGTAGAGCGGAAATTCCCCTTTCTAAATTCAATTTACTAGCCCTAACCATATCCATGGTCTGCTTTGAGGCATAATTACGTTTGGTGATAAACATCATAAATAAACAGCTATGTTGGTTTATTTATCGATTTCAGTCTAGTTAAAATCAAACAAAACTGAAAACATTAGGAGAAATAATTCATATTGAATAACATAATTTTTAGGTAAACTCATATGAATAAATGAATATAAATATATATATTACCTAATTGCAATAAACAAACACGCGTAAGCACTCATGCTCTGCTCAGTTTGTACTTATTAACAGAGGTTAATAGAATAATTTAAAAAAGTAATGTTATTACCATACATATTAATTACCACTAAAATCCATGTGCGATACATTTTTTTGCATTATGAATAAAATTTAATAGCCTGAAACCCCATAATGCTACTTCTTTTTTTTTCCCCACCATTTTAAATCGCAATTCATCAAGTCTTGTCTTGAATTAGAATAGTTTTTGTTGGAGCTTTAAAATTCTGAATGGTATTTGTGATTTCAGAAATTTCCAGTTTTTATACAAAAGGTTAATCGCACTTTATAAAACGTTTTAAATACGCTAATGCAGTGTCGTGTCACCACAGGAACAAGGCGTGGTGCCAGATGTGACATGTAACAACAGTATATATTTGATTCACGTTGAATCCTTGACCTTTCGACAGTGCAATGTCGCCACAGATGGGCACATGTTACAGCCCTTTTCAATAATAAAAAAATTGTGTAAGGAAATAGAAAGGAGATGCAAATCTGGGATACACTAATTATAAAAACGACTATCTGTAGTTTAGTTAATAGCAAAGGAAGAACAGCACACACCCATATGAGGGTGTAAAAACCACCTAAACAGCATTCCACCACACGTAAGACTGCCGCTGTCATTGCCAAAGATCACAGACTGGTTGTTAAGGAACCCCACCCAAAGAGTGATAGCTAAAAAGTGCAACATGTCCTACTCAACTGTGCATAAGGTAATTTATAAGGATTTTAGCCTTGTATAGAAGCATAAATCACGAGTACACTAGTTGCTCGCCAGACACAGTGGTGAGGAGGGGGGGGGGAGATGAAAAACGTTGTACAAGAAACACCTTGTGCTAAGGGGATGATTTTGTTTGATGCAATATTGCTCAAGGCTTCAGTGTACTTGATCAACTTGCTTCCAACTACAAAATAAAACGGTAAAGAGAACATTAATAAAACGTTTCGTCGATTTTTGTAGTTGTTGCAGGTTTTGTTAGAGTGAAACATTTAGAATAAAACAAAATGCGAATTCTAGTTATTCTAAAGATAATGTACTGAGAGCAATTATGCGAGATGGAATTCCTGCATGGCCAAGACGTCGGGGACATTGGTAAGACTACATCGCGATTAACCGTCATGTTTCATACTTAATCCCACTGCAGGTTACCGTGAATCGTGAAGAATGAAACGGATGTTCATGTTATCCTTTACTCTCACATACTTATGGAATCACCTGATTGCATACCGATGTACTTACACATATTTGTTTTGCTCAAACGTATTCTTAGATGCCGACATCCATATTATTTGTTTGTTTTTTGTACAACACTACTTATACCTGTTGAGATGATAGACTAGAGGAAAGGCATCCGCCGCTAACTCTTGTCTTACAAAATACTGGGATTTGACCTTTACTCTTATAGTCCGCCCACGACTCTGAAGCGCTTTTTGTGGTTACGAGACGCGAACCATAAAACCTCGGATTCACAGTCCGGTCAGGCTAACTACAGACCCAAACATTCACGTTCATTAAAAGGTCTGTCGAAATGTTGTCATCATGTGTGATATAGATATGGTTTCACTGTCCTTTTCATTATAATAAATATCTCGTTGTCGATCAATACGATAATCATAGCAATCGGATTTAGCACAGTAGACAGTGGAGTAAGCAAAAGTTCTAAGAGCCGAAATGGAAATATCGTTCTTACAGCGTAAATCACCTCTACAAGGGACCTGAAATATCGTTCTTACAGCGTAAATCACCCTCTACAAGGGACCTGAAA